>NC_038046.1:26200261-26352232 GCF_002211085.1 Panicum hallii | reverse complement strand
AGTCCTCAAGTGCTTCCTCTATGCTAGTGGGTTCAATACAAGAAACAAACGAGTGATGTTCGCAAAATGAAGCATGCTTAGATCGAGTTCTTACTCCTTTGGAAGGACTACCAATGATTGACCAATAGGATATCCTTGGAGATGCGACCATGCTTCACTAGCGTACTTGCGTGGATGCTTGTTGGGTGGATCATAGGTGACTTGTGCTTGTGGTGGAACATTTTGCTTTTCTTGTTCTTGGACTTGGGGTGTTGGCGTTGACACATTTTCTTGAGTAGTGGATCAACTTTTCTTGATCTTTATCCATTTGAGGTGCCGTGGAGGTGCTTGTGTAGATGAGGAAGATCCTCCCCCTTGATCATTGCCTTCATGCACTTCTTCCGGCTTGATATCCCCAATGGACATATTCTTCAAGGCTTCTTCAATCTCTTCATCCCCTACATTTTCATAGCCAACAACCTCCTCTTGGGAGCCATTAGATTCATCAAACTCCACATCACATGTTTCTTCAACTAACCCGGAGGTTTGATTGAATATTCTATATGCTTTGGAGTTTGATGCATAACCAAGAAAGAACCTTCATCACATCTACTTTCAAACTTACCGAGCCTTTTCTTCTTATAGATGAAGCATTTGCAACCAAAGACTCGAAAGTATGATATATTTGGTTTCCTCCCGGTGATGAACTCATATGGAGTTTTCTCGAGGAGTCGGTGAGGATACACTCGGTTGGATGCATGACATGCCGTGTTGATTGCTTCCGCCCAAAACTTCTCGGACGTGCCATAATCATCCAACATTGCTCTTGCTAGGGTGATGAGTGTCTTGTTCTTTCTTTCCACCACTCCATTTTGTTGAGGCGTGTAGGTGACGGAAAACTCATGTTTGACTCCCTCTTCATCGCACCATTCTTCAATTTTCAAATTTTTGAACTCGGTGCCGTTGTCACTCCGGATCTTCACGATTGGGGAATTGTATTCCCTTTGAGCTTTTCTTGCAAATGTCTTGAAGATCTCCGGAGTTTCACCCTTATCGCCTAGAAACATGACCCAAGTGTAGCGTGAAAAATCATCAACAATTACTAGGCAATAGAGGTTACCACCAATGCTCTTGTATGAAGTTGGACCAAAGAGATCCATGTGTAGTAGCTCGAGCGGCTTGGAGGTAGACAACATCGTCTTGATAGGATGATGTGTTGCAACTTGCTTCCCGGCTTGACATGCTTTGCATAGCTTGTTCTTTTCAAAAGTGACGTCCTTTACGCCGGTGATCATCCCTCTCTTGTGGGCTTTCTTGAGGTTGCTCATGCCAATATGAGCAATTCTTCTATGCCAAAGCCACCCAAGAGACGACTTGGTGAAGAGGCAAGTCATGGTTCTTGTTTGCTTTGAAGAGAAATCCACCAAATAGATGTTGCCATGCCTAAACCCCGTGAATACCAATGACTTGTCTTTTTCATGAGTGAATACAACACCATTCTTGTCAAAGGCACACATTAGTCCAAGATCACATAATTGAGCAATAGAAATAAGATTAAAACTAAGTGCTTCTACAAACAAGACATTTGAAATGGATAAATCTTTTGAAATTGCAATTCTACCCAAACTTAAGACTTTCCCCTTTGAGTTATCACCATAGGTGACATGTTCATGATCGCCGGGGTCTTCAAGAGAGGTGAACATGCTATCATTGCCGGTCATGTGTTGAGAGCAACCGCTATCAAGTACCCAATGTTTTCCACCGGCTTTGTAGTTCACCTACACACATGAGAATTCATTTTTGAGTTTTAGGAACCCAAACAAGCTTTGGGCCTTGCACATGTGTGACAAGAGCTTTTGGGACCCAAAGTTGCTTGGGGAGCTTCTTCTTCGACTCCTTAGCAATTTTGCCAATGAACTTGGCCTTCACCTTGCCCTTCACTTTACTCAAGAGAAAATGGTTATTTTGGAACATTGATGAGTAATTCTTGGGTAAGTTAGGAAGAGGACGTGATGGCAAAGTGCACTCCCTAGTGTGTGCCCGGTGACTTGGCAATATTGGCAATATGAACCAACTTCCTTGATGAAGCTTGTCTTGATCTCCGGAGAAGGAGTTGTAGCCATGTTTGGCTCTGGAAATGAACCAAGACCTCTCTTGCCATAGTCACGGGCATTGTTGAAGAGAATCTCCTTGTGGATGTATTCTCCTCTTGAGAGTTTCTCCACACTACTCTTGAGGCTTGCCACTTGATCCATCAATTCCTTTTCCCTAGAAGAAACAAGCTTGGGCACAACATTAGTGGCATATGCATCAATGAGTAGGTCATCACATGAAGTAGAAGCATTGACCTTTTCATGAGCAAATTTCTCAAGACTTGGTCAATAACTTCATAAGCAAATTCAAGTTCTTGATACTTGTGAGCCAACTCCCTATGCTCTTGTTTGAGCTTTTTGTGGCTTTCTTCAACTTGCTTAACAAGTACAAGTGACTCATTGTGCTTTTTGAGCAAATCATTGTACTTACCAAGTAAGTCGGAGTGGGCAAGCTCTAACTTGGCATGAGTGCTCTCAAGAATTTTGACTTTGCCCTTTTCCCTCTTGATGACGGATGTATACTCATTGATGAGGTTAGTGAATTCATTAGAATCAAGCTCTTCATCACTATCATCTTCACTATCTACCTCACATACCTTGGTGTTACCTTTTGCCATGAGGCACATAGGAGGCGGAGGTAGAGGTGGTTCTTCATTGGTAAGGGCGATGGTGACGATATCTTCTTCATCACTTGAGTCTTCGCTTGATGAAACATCGGTCACCCACTCTTGTTTTTCCACCAAGAAACTTTTCTTGGTGTGCCCTTTCTTCTTTGGGAAGAGCTTGGTCTTCTTGTCATGGGTCTTCTTCTTCCCAAATCTCTTATTTTTGTTCTTCCTTTCCTCTTCTTCATCATCGCTTGAATCATGGCAATGCTTGCTCTTGTTGTCCTTGTTTCTTTTATCCGGCTTGGGGCAATTTGGACGGATGTGCCCTTTTTCGCCACAATTGTAGCAAATCTTGTTCTTGACATCCATTGGCCGGAACATTCCCTTTTTGGAGTCAAAGTTGAAACCCTTCTTATTGATCTTCTCATTCAAGCGTGTGAACTTTCTCATCATGAGAGCAAGTTCCCCATCATCTTCAACATCGGATGAGCTTTCATGATGATCATCTTCTTCATTGCTTGAGCTTGAATCTTGCTTGATCATCTTGAGCTTGCGGGATTTGTTTGTCTTGGTCTTTAGAGCAATTGATTTTCTTGAAGTTGGCTCTTCGGACATACCAAGAATGCTCATTTCATGAGCGCGAATTTCCCCCACAAGTTCTCCTACTTCCATTGTGTCAAGATCCTCCTTTTGAAGCATAGCATTGATGATGTTATACTTGGGCTTCGGGAGGAGCATGAGGATCTTGCGATTGATGGATGCACTGTCAATTTTGGATATTTCAAGTGCATTAATGTCCTTGACAATGACATTCAAGCGAGAATACATATCATTGCAATTTTCATGAGCTAGCATTTTAAAGGAATCATACTTAGCTCTAAACAAGTGATATTTTTGCTCACGAACTTTGGTGGAACCTTCATGAATTTCAATGAGCTCCTTCCAAATATCACTTGCTAAGTCCATGCCATTTACTCTAGCAAAGACTTCCTCACTAATAGCTTCGAAAATTACATTTGTAGCTTTAGCATTCCATTTTAATTGTTCGATGGTGGGAGTTCCGGTGAACCCGACTTTAGTTGCCGACCACACTTCGGGGGCAATCGCATCAAGGTATGCGGCCATGCGAACTTTCCAATAGGCAAAGTTCTTGCCCTCGAAGTGAGGCGGCGAACCACCCATCTTGGCCATAGCTCTAGGCGGTGAAGCCTAATGATCCAAATGAGCAACGAAGCTCTGATACCAATTGAAAGGATCGATGGACCAAGAGGGGGGGTCAATTGGGCCTTTTTCAATTTCTAAAACAAGGTAAAGCAACCTTAATCTATGCAAAGCTAGAAAGGCACCAATTCACCAACCGGGTAACTAAACAACCTACGCAAGCTAGGAAAAATAAAAAGAGGTAAAGCCTAGCAAGGTAGAGCAAAGTGATGATCCCTAAATCAAGCATATGAAAATATTGCAAGAAAGATAATGCTTGAATAAGTAAAATGGACAAGGGACAACCGGATTTTTTCCCGTGGTATCGATGTGTTGGCACACATCCCTAATCCACGTTGTGACACTCACAAAGAGTATTGTCACCTCCCAAGTCACCAAGACGAGGGCGCTCACTAAGAGTCTCCGTTCACCATCCCGGTGTGGTGGAGATCAAGCCACGTACAATCTTCTTCTCCGGGCTTCCACAATCCTTGGCAAGCTCCACGAGAATCACCTCGATCACCAAGATCGCCTAGGTGATTCCAATCACCAAGAGTAACAAGCTAAGGCCTTCACTTGAGCAAGAACCGATCACCAAGAACGGATGCACACAAGCTTCTCTCTACTCAAGTCCTTAATCTTGCTTCTTGAATGATTGAATGAACAAGTATGTGAAATGATGAAGCTCAAGGTGGCTCTTGACTATAGTATGAGTGTTTGGATGTTGCCTGGTGTCAAGAGTGGTAGAATGACCCATTGGAGGGGTATATATAGGCAGCTCACACGAATAGAGCCGTTGGAGAAAAAGCTGCCAGAAGACTGTGTAGCGCCGGTTAATCCGACGTACCTCCAATAGTCATCGTCGGTTTAACCGGTGAATGTAAACTACCCCATCTGAAAACTAGCCGTTACAGCTTGGGCAGATTAACCGACGAATCATCGGTTTAACCGGTGAGTGTAGTCATCCATTGATCAACTGAAAAACCGAGTCTCTGGACAACTGCACCGACGTCTCATTTCAAATATCGTCGGTTTAACCGGTGAGTGTAGTTGTCCACTGATCAACTGAAAAACCAAGTCTCTGGACAACTGCACCGACGTCCAATTTCAAACATCGTCGGTTTAACCGGTGTATTGACTTGTCCAGACTCTGCTGACCAAGTTTAACCGACGTATAGAAAAGTTGAGGCGTCGGTTAAACCGGTGTTAAGGATTTTTCCTGATTTTGCCTTTTCTGACTTGAGTCTTGAATGTAATCCAATTATTCTTGAGATATAAGTTGAGAACCACTTATTGGAGCTTCTAGAAACCTGAGTGACCATTGTGTGCATCCATTTTCAAATGACCATGTCCATGCTCAAGTTACTTGGCCTAAAAAACCCCTCTTAATAGTGCGATCACTACAAAACTATAAAACCTATACTAACCTAAGTGTCCTTCTCAACCTTATGACACTTAGGACTAGAAAGATCCTTAGTCTTGACATATTATTGAGTTAAATGCCGAGATCGCCTTTTTGAATAATAAAAATTAGGGGCCTCTTTTGACATATGACCAAATGAGCGATAATGATCTATAATGCTGCACAAACTCATTAGTCACAATAACGGTTGTCATTAATCACCGAAACATACCTTGAGGGCCTAGATGCTTACAATGGTGACTGCCTGGTGGGCCCTTGGGTCTGTCTCCTGTGCACCGGTGCTGTGCTAAGTCGGTTGAATACAATGGTGGGCCCTTTGATCCATGTGAGGCTGAACAATGCATTCTTATTGGTTGATAGCTTTTGCCTTAGATTCAAGGGTGTGTTTTCCCTCCATTTCTGCTGAAATCCCTGCATAACACTATTTTCCAAGTGACATGTGGAAATGACATTATTCTAGATAAATATGCATGATGCTAGTTCTCCTAATTTTCTGATCAAATTGAAGGTCTAAATTGAGCCGTAATGAGCGTCAACAAGATCCCCCAAGCTGTCCTTTGCTCATCTCGAGCAAAGTAGGACATTCAGATTGTTGATCAGAAAATTGTTAGTACTCATTACCTGTTGTCGTGCCATGTCTTGCAGCTTAGATGATCTCCGTGAGGCTGAGTAGATTGGCGTGAGTAACCTACCATTATTACCTTAATCATCTATGGGGCTTCTTAGCTTCTCCTTGTCTTGAGTTGTTGAGAGTTAGAACAGTTGATAGAGCAAGACTTACCCCTTCTTTGTTCAACAATCCATCTGGAGGTTTTCTTTTGAATTTTGCAAACCAAGACTAAATTCCTCAAATGAATCTCTCTGATCGCTCAATGTGTATAAATCCTTACCTGTGCATTACTTCCCTCCTCATTTCTAAAGCTTTTGTGGAACTCAAGGTATGGAAAGGATGAGTCATACTTGTACTTCATATGTTGTCAAGACAAAGAGTGGATCCATGGAGAAACAAGTCATAAACCAAGATCAAGATGTGCACGTGTGTGGATGGATGATGGTATGTTGACTCCTCTTTTGTGTGACCCCTCTCTTCTCTATTTTATATTTTCTTTGGACATAGCTATCCCCTTTATTCTTCTCTCTCTCTTTTTTTGGGTCATGCTTCTTAGCATGCCATTCTTTTTCTTTGGGGTAACCATATCTTCTTTTCATTTTTTTAGGGATACTTGGAGAGAGATCACGTAACACATGGAGTATTTATTTGGTGGATGGATGGAGCACGCTAATTCCCGGTGTAGGAATTTTGCAATGGATGTGGAGCATACGTGATCTTGATCGAGAGGATATGAAAAGCATCCCACTAAGGTCACAACAATTTGGCAAAGCTCAATAAAATAGCAAGTAGCATATGTGTAGGGGTTTTTCAATGTAGATAGCTTATGGCTCTAGTAGGACTTGTAGCATCATTGATGAACTTGTCTTCTTATTTTATTTTTGAAAACAAAGACTCCAGATATCATGTCTTACTTAGAAAGAGATTGTAAAGCTCTATCTTCCATATCTATCCTCACAATAACCTAGACCTGGATGAAGCATGTGCAACCCACGAGATTTTCAGGTTCATGGCAAAGGTTTAAACAGCCAACAGACTCAAACTCTGGAAACACTATGTTTAGGACAAAGCAAGACAGATCAGCAAGAGCATAACAATTATTCGTCCTTTCAACTTAGGAAAGTGTTGTCGGTCAAAACCCACCGGCGAGTAGTGACAGGCAATACGAGGAACCGGGAGGCTCCCGAGACTGCTGGTGGGCCCCGATCCCTCGGTCAACGGCCCAGTATCCGGCACACGACCTGGCGTCTGGGTTGCTAGGCATGCCACCTGACCTTGTACCTGATCAGGAAGGTGTAGAAGTGATTTTAGTTAGTTTTCTGCATGCACAGACACATTTAAATATTAGTCCGAGCTGTGATCGGCTCATCGGGTGATTCCCAATATCGGCTGTAAAGAGCCGATTGTCTTCCAGTATCAGATCGGATCTAAGTATTTAAACAAGGTGCATATATCCAATGATGATAAAAACTTGCTCTGTAATTAATAACCTAATCCAATCTATGATGGTTAAGCTCTCACTGCATAACCAAAATGACATACACGTAGCTAAGCCTAACAAATATGAAAGATAATAGAATAACAACCTAAACAGAGGCCTAAAAACCAACAGAAAGCCGATTCCCGGAACAATCCCTCTTTAGGTTAATACAAAGCATCAAATGTACTGCCGGATCATTTAACTCGATTGAAGGGCCTAATCATGCGGATATTAAACTAAACCTTTGATGAACAAAGATCAACCATAACATATTGGATCTACTAATCAAAAACAGAGCAATGCGCTGCCTTTACACCCGAGATCGGGCAGGAGGACAGCTAAACGCTTACAGATAACGAACAACGCATGAATATAGCATAAAAGCCGATGCATCCCTATAAACGTTAAGATAACTAGTGCTACTCGCCATCAACAATGCTTCAGTACGAGAAACACAAAGGTAATCAGGCAGGAATGATGCTGCCCCAATCACGCGAAGCATGGTCGGGGCTGCATGGCACTTACCCGAGAGAAACCCTAGAACAGGGGTGGCGATGCGCCGAGAGTTGTTTGTGAATGGTTGTTGTTCTTCTTTCATTCGTAGTCCAAGATACATATTTATAATTTGAATACTTGCCTTTTCTAACCAATCCTAATTGACTACGACATGAATCCTTGCTATCTCTATCTAAATTAATTTAAACGCACACACCTATCTAGATACATGGCCAATCCTAGCCTTGAAACGCCCGCGCAGGGGCCGATTTGCAAGCCCACTACGATTATCCTTTGAGCCCATCTTGCTCGCGGCCCACCTTTTGGCCTAGCTAAATTATGGCAATAACACATGCCCCCTTGGTTTCAGCAATAATTATTCCAAAACCATTTTTTTCTTTTTTATCGCCTCGCCTCTTCGTCTTCCAAAATCCGTACACGCCTGCCGCTTCCACTTTCACAGGATGTGACTACTCTGCATCTAACTCCTTGGAAACCGTCGCGGTTGCCGATTCATATTCCACTCCATCTTTTAAACCTGCCCCCGGTAGTTTTCTTTTCACTCGTCCCCTTCCTTCAGCCATTAGCAACCGCACCTAATACAACCTTCCTTCTCTCGCAATGGCTTCTTCTTCCTCTGCTTCCTCCGCCATTTCCTTTGAGTCCGAATCCACTCGAGAAGCAACTCCAGAATATGACCCCATTGTCGCCTACAAGGCCTGCGCTCCTCTGCATTGGGATGCAGACGAGTGGGACTTCCAAACTTGGTCAGAGGACGATGAATCCCTGACCAATGGTGAAGATCTCTAGCTTCTCCCTGGCGGGGAGCTGGATGAAGATGACGAGGACGACGTTTCCTGGGAGGGAGACTTCTTCTCCTCAGAGGAAGAAGTTGATTCCTCCTCAACCGAGGAGGACTCGGTGGCAGGAGGCTTCCTGCTTGGTGGGTCGTCGGAGGATGATGACGATGACAATGATGACGAAGAAGCTGAAGACAGCAGTGGCTTCAACAGCGACAGCGGCGGAGATGATGGCGGCGATGATGATGGCAGCGACGACGATAGTGATGCCAGCATGGCTCCTCCGATCAAGCGCCACAGAGTCTCCGGCACCTACTGGTGGTAGATCATAGGATTAAGCCGATGGATCGGCTCTAGGAGCAATCGGCTCCCCTTTTGTAATCATTTCCCTTATAAATAAAATCCTTGTATTTTAAACCGCGACTTGTTAAGAAGCCGATTTGTCGGGAGCCGATGGCAACGCATCGGTCCTTTCCCTCAAAATGCCGATCTGGATCCGAGTCGATCCCTGACCCAATTCCATGTTTTGTTTAAATCCAGAAATTCCATGTTTTGTTTAAATTCGGAACCTTCCCGAAACAGATTTTCAAAGATTCCCCGAGTCCAAGTTACTCTCCGAAACTCTTGCTCATAAACCCTAATCGCAAAGACCCGGACCAAAACCTTAGAGCACAAACTTGAAACTTGCGCAGCAAACCCTAGATCCAGTTTCCAGGCTTTTGATCTTCGTTGGGGTTTCAGATGGTGGAATCTTCGAATGCTGATGCGGGCGTCCTTGGTCTAAAGGTAAAACTCCGACCTTTGCTAATTTAATGCAGTAATTATTAGATCCCTTGAATCATTAAATGATCATTTCCGGTTATTTGGCTCTTATTGATTCTTCAGGTTTTAGATATTCTTT
This sequence comes from Panicum hallii, assembly GCF_002211085.1. Taxonomy (NCBI): domain Eukaryota; kingdom Viridiplantae; phylum Streptophyta; class Magnoliopsida; order Poales; family Poaceae; genus Panicum; species Panicum hallii. The sequence continues at coordinate 26,342,643 of NC_038046.1, read as the reverse complement.
TGCCGCATCCTTCTTCCCCCAATTCTTTTTGTCTCGGGCCTCATTCTTATGAGAATCCCGTAGATCTGATTTCTTGTGAGGCTAATAGGATCCCATTTGTTACTCAAAACATAGACTTAGATTCCTCGGCCGACAGCCTGCGTGCCTGGCCAAATCCTTCCGAGGGCTGGGTGACCTGGTACAACAAAGTAGCAAAAACCTACCAGCCCACATGGGAAACCATAGGGATTGGCGATGCTCTGTCTCTGTCTTTGTCCCCTCTTGAGAAGAACAAGAACCTCCTTAAAATCATCGGCTACTTTTGGTCCGATGCCTTGAACTGCTTCTTATTTGACCATGGGCCGATGACTCCAACCCTCCTGGATGTAGTGATGATCACTGGTTTGGACATCTCATCACCCTGCCCCTCTTCCTTCAGACTGTCCGAGGTCCCCTTCAAATTGTCCTCCAAAATAGAGTGCACAAACTGGGGTGCCTACCTGAACCAGCATATTAAAACCAAAGGCCCTATGACTGAGAAGGTGCATATAGCCTTTCTGAATCTTTGGCTGGAACATTTTATATTTTGTGGTCCTTCCCTTGCCCCAACAAAGAACTATCTCCCTCTAGCATATGAACTGGCCAAAGGAATTCCTATTGGCCTTGGTAAATTGTTCCTTGGGGAAGTCTATAGATACCTTCACCTGATGTCTTTAAGCCTGCTTTCCCAAAAGAAACTCAGAACCGGTGGTCCCTAGTGGTTCATCCAGTTATGGGCTCACCTATATTTTCAGGACCACATACCCAACTTCCCTGTTCTGGCCAATAACTCCTTCCTAGATCAGAGTGGAAGGCGAATCAGGTGCCTTGAGCTGGTTTAGGATATTCTATAGGGGTCTGGACAACCCTATCTTCCTTCCTTATACTGATTCTGAAATCTTCAAGAACCCAATCACCTTCAGATTGGCTAATTTTGCAGATGACGATAGCACTCGGCATTTATACTCTATCATGATTCGCCCTTGCTTCCTTTCGGTCAGCATGAGCACCTCCAACCGAATCATCAAGCCCGGCTATGAGTTCTACCAGCCGGTCGTAGCAGCCCGGTAGTTTGGTCTCGGGCAGGTTCCTCCCCACTTCTTCCTTCACCATTTGACAACAAGTAGAGCTGATCTACCCGATGTCCTCACCATCCAAAGATGCTATAGCCTATTCTCTGATCTTCTCCTTCCAATCCCCGTCGACTTATCATTCACCTCTTCGGCTATTGGCTTCGAGAGTTGGTGGTTGATGTGGAAGACTCACGTCTTCCGGGAAGCCTTGGGGCCAGTGCTGCAGCAAATCCATGCAGAGTATGAAGCCCCTGAGGAAGAGGTATTACCATCAGTTCAGTACTTCTGCCTGACTCCGCTTTAACCTCCTTCTCTAATTCCATTTGTTTTCTTTGCAGCAGGAGGATGGTCCGGAGCCCAAGAACGATGATGGCTCTTCCTTCAAGTTCTTACCAGTTGCCCCTGTGGTCCTTTTCGGCAAGAATGCACCTCCCTCGTCAAAGGTCATCATGCGGATCCAGCCTGATTCTGCAAAATCGGCCTCCAAGAGGAAGCGAGCCTCTGCCATTGCTGTCCCCCGAGCCCAGACTAAGGCGAGGAAGATGACTGTCAGGAAGATTCAGAAGGCAGCTGGACCATCTTCCACTGATCAAGAAGCTCCGATCGTCAACAAGGTTTAGATTGTCCTTTTATAATTGATCCTCTGAACATGTACATTTCGACTTAATTGCTCTTTCCTTGCTTGCAGGCTGATATCGTAGATATTTCCAGCGGGGAAGAGCCAGTGCGCCAAGAAGACCCAACTCCAGAGGCTCCGGAGGATCCTTTGACGATGGTCAACACCTTAGTCAACCTTCAGGATCTAATCCTGAAGACTCCAGAGAACCTCGCAACGCCAGCCGATACTTTGGTCGGCCTTCAGGATCTGCAGGAGCCGATCATCACCTCATCGGCTGTCGGTCCTTCTTTGCAGGAGCCGAATGTCACCTCGTCGGCTACCAGCCCTCCTCCAGAAAAGGCGCATCTGCAGGAGCCGATCGCCACTTCATCGGCTGTCACTCCTCCTCCAGAATAGGTGTGTTTTATCACCGAGCTGTTTGCATCTTCCTTTCCCTATACCGAACTAATTTTCTGTCTTCTTTCAGGGTCTGAACCTCTCGGAGTTGCTCTCATTCGACCCTGCATCCGTCGGCTCAGCCATACTAAAAGTGGATGATCATCAGCCAGATCCGACCGGTGTCGCCAGCCAACTCCTCCATGTAAAGGGCCTTCTGTCACCTCCAATTGATGCCTTGGTCCGGGACTCTAATGCAGTGAGGAAAATTCTCAAGGAGATCAAGTCTCAACTCCTGGAAATCCTTCAGGTCAAGCTCTGGCCAACCGGACACCTCCTTTTCTTTCGGGCAAAGGTAGAACAAGCTCGGTAAAAGATTGAAGCCCGTCGCTCTCAAGCCCCCTTGAAAGCCGACATTGCCGAGCGGTGCCAACTACGTAATGAGAAGAAGGTGGTTCTAGATGCCAAAACTGACACAACTGCACACTCTCAAAGGCTTCAACTTCTGGAGAAGGAGTTAGAAGACCTCAAGGCTAAGGTTTGGGCAACCGAGCAGCGCATCTAGGAAGAGAAGAACCTCATTGCCAGCTCCAAACGAGAAGCAGAAGACCTGACTGCCCAACTAAAGATAGAACTCACAGAGCTGAGCGCTTTGAGTCGGCAGGTAGTGTCAGGTGAGGACAAGGATGATGAAGCAATGATTGCTGAAGCTGATAGTGTCCACCTTGAGGCTATCGCAGCCATTGATGAGTTCCTTCAGTAGACTACCTTGTAATCACCTCTTTTAAGATAAACCTGCATGTATCCAAATTAAAATTCTAAAGTCAATGGTTGTACATTGGCTATTTGACCATCTCAGTGCGTTGGGTACAAAGTATGTTTTTTTTAAATATGTGTGCCGACTGCACGTGTCGGCCCCCTTTCCTTGTGTCCAGCCTGATGTGTAACATCAGCTTTTACCTGCACGGGCCATCAGGTCGTATCAGCTCATAGCCCAATGCATAGCATCGGCTTTCTCTTGTACGGGCCGACTAATCATATCAGTTCACAGCCTGATGCGTAGCATCGGCCTTATTGCTCATCATCCCACATACTTGGGAAGTATTTCTTGAGATGTTGACCATTGACCGCCACCGGGAACTTGATGCCATCTATCTCCTCAAGCATATATGCGTTCCTAGGTAGGACTTGGTCAACCCTATAAGACCCATGCTAGTTTGGAGACCATTTGCCATACGCTGCATCCTTAGTCCCCAATGGTAGCACCGCTTCCCAAACCAGATCTCCAACTTGGAATTCTTTTGGCTTGACTTTCTTATTGTATGCGCGGGCTACTTTGGCCTTATTTTCTTTGATCTTCTCAAGTGACCAAAGTCTGAGCTCCGTAAGATTCTCAATATTGTCATTCATAAGAGCAGCATACTCTTCAGCTGTTAGGTCATTTTGAATCTCTATGCGTCTCGAGCCGGTCGTAACCTCCCATGGTAATACAGCCTCCTATCCGTACACCAGGTGATAAGGAGAAGTTTTTGTTGCTCCGTGGCACAAAATACTGTGTGCCCATAATGCCTCTGATAAGACCTCATGCCAATGCCTAGGATGCTCATCGATCTTTCTCTTGATCAACTTAATAAGGCCCTAATTGGACGCTTCAGCTTGTCCATTTGCTTGGGCATAATATGGAGATGACCTAATCAGCTTGATGCCCATGTCAGTAGCGAACTTCTTGAACTCCTCTGATATGAAGACTGACCCTCCATCTGTTGTGATGGTCTGAGGAATCCTGAATCTGTGAATGACATGTTCTTTAACAAAATTAATGACATCCTTAGATGCTACTAACTTTATAGGGACTGCCTCCACCCACTTGGTAAAATAATCTGTGATGGCCAAAATAAACTGGTGGCCTTTGCTAGATGGAGGATTAATTTTGCCGATCATGTCCATGCCCCAGCCTCTGAACGGCCATGGTTTGACGATAGGGTTCATTACTGACGCTGGTACCATCTGTATCTTCCCAAACCTCTGACATGTCTGACATCCTTTATAATATTTGAAGTTATCTTCAAGCATGCTGGGCCAGTAATACCCTGATCGCCTAATCAGCCACTTCATCTTATGAGCCGATTGGTGAGTCCCACAAGTGCCTTCGTGGACCTCGTGTAAGAGCCGATTGGATTCAATCAGCCCCAAGCATTTGAGCAACAAACCTTATAAAGTCCTGTAGAACATGTCATCCCCTATCAGGACGTATTTCATGGCCTTGTAACGTATCCTCTTGGGTGCCCCCCAAGCCGAATCCTTCAAGTAATTGAAGATATCGGCTCTCCAGTCTCCTTGGTCCAGTAGGTGTACCTGAAGATCGGCTCTATCTGCCATGGCCTTGTATCCCAAAGCCATCTGTGCAAGATCATTGGCCTCTGAATTTTGTGTCCTAGGTATCCAATAGAAATTTATGTACCTAAATTGGGCCATCAGCTCTTGATATTGTACCCATAACGGGAAGAGCAACTCGCTCTCGCACCTGTACTCCTCTATGAGCTAAGAAATCACCAACTTTGAATCCCCAAAAATTTCCACTGCTTCAGCTCCGGCCTCAAAAAGCAACTCCATACCCTTACGCACCGCTTCATATTCCGCTAGATTATTGGTGCAAGCGGTAGGTAATCTGATTGAAAAAGAATACGTTGCCCCCCAAGGCGACACAAGCAGGATACCTATGCCACATCCATCTCCACAAGCCGATCCATCGAAGTACATGGCCCATGCGTGTACGGAGAGTGCTGCTATGTCAGTATTGATCCTTTCTGCAATGAGATCCCCCAACGCTTGCCCTTTGACTGCCTTCGCGGGTTGGTATCGGATATCAAACTCTGATAATGCAAACATCCACTTGCCGAGTCGGCCTTTCGACACAGGAGCTGATAACATGTGCTTGATAACATCCGATTTGCAGATGACAATCATCTCGACTGATAGCAGGATATGACGAAGCTTTCTGCATGTAAAGAACAAACAAAGGCATAACTTTTCAATGTCAGGGTATCTTGTCTCCGCATCTAGCATTCTTCTGCTGAGGTAGAACACAACCCTTTCTTTGCCATCATGCACTTGTATCACTACTGGAGCAATGGAGGTGTCACCTACTGATAAGTACACGTAGAATGGCTTATTCTGTTGGGGTGGAACTAACACGGGTGGTTTTGATAGATATTTTTTGATCTCTTCAAATGCCCGTTGTTGCTCTGCCCCCCAGCAAAACTCATCATTGGCTTTAATTTTCACCAACTCCATAAAAGGCTCAATCCGCCTGAAGAGATTGGAAATAAATCTTCTGACAAAGTTGATTTTTCCAATGAGGTGCTGGAGCTCCTTCTCTATAGTAGGTGGCACCATTGTTTTTACAGCTTGACTCTTTAGGCCGATCTCGATTCCTCTTTTATAAACCAAGAAACCCAGGAACTGACCGGCCGATACGCCGAAAGCGCATTTCTTCGGATTCATCCTAAGTCTGAACCTTCTGGTTCATTCCAGAACTTGCCGTAGGTCCCCCAAGTGTCCTTCAACCGATGCAGATTTCACCATGATGTCATCAATATATATCTCTACCAACTTGCCGATCAAATCGTGAAAGATGTAGTTCATGGCACGTTGATATGTAGCGCCAGCATTCTTCAACCCGAAGGTCATGACCACATACTCGAACAGTCCTACTGCCCCACGCACTCTGAACACGGTCTTGTTTATATCCTCTGGAGCAATGAAATCTGGTTATAGCCGGCGTTGCCATCCATGAAACTCAAAATCTTGTGACCAGCAGCTGTGTTGATCAATGTCTCCACGACAGGCATTGGGTATTCGTCCTTTGGAGTAGCCCTGTTGAGGTCTCTGAAGTCTATGTAGACTCGCCATCGGCCATCTTTCTTTTGCACATGCATGACACTTGAAATCCACTCGGCATACCTGCACGGCCTGATGAATCCTGCTTCTAGCATTTTCTCCACCTCTTTCTTGACTTCCACCAGAACTTCAGCCTTCATTTGTCGTGCTCGCTGCTGAAAAGGCCGAAATCCCTTCTTGAGAGGGAGCTAATGCTTGACTATGCTCCTGTCCAACCCAGGCATCTCTGTATAATCCCAGGCGAAACAATCTGCATACTCCTTCAGCAGAGCTATCATTGGCTCGCGTAGACACGGGCTTAACTTTTTGCTGATAAATGTTGGTCGTGGCTTATCCCCAGGACCGATGTCAACCTTTTCAAGCTCATCAGCCGACGTAAACCCGTATCCTAACTTTCCGTCATCTGTTAAGTCAACGCTGCAAATGGACAAAGAAAATGATAAAAAGAGTTTCGGCCGATCGTTAAGATCGGCCGCTTTATAGTCTTCATTGATTTTTGAGACTTTACAATAGATGCATGGCCGGCTGCTAGAGCGGGCCTTCTTGTAACTGCTATAATCATGTAAAACACTTGTCATCAAAAATTTACATTTTATTTTTTGGGGCCGATCGTGGGGATCGGCCTTGCCAAGTGCGTCAGAACAGCTCGCCCTTTGTGTTTTGTCTACTCTGTAAGGCCAATGGATAAGACCAGCCTCACCCCATTTTTTGTAGCTTTGACGCGATCACAGCCTTCCAAACTGATCCCTGAGATCAGCTCTTGATCTTCCGCGTCCCAGATGCTCATGGTGGCATGTGAAATCTCGATCGAGTCATCCGCATGAACCACCTCTACCTCGTCTCCATCCCATTGAATCAGACATTGATGCATCATGGAAGGGATGCAGTAGTTGGCGTGGATCCAATCTCTGCCAAGTAGGATAGTGTATGTACTCTTGCTATTGACAATGAAGAAAGAGGTTGGGACAGTCTTGCTTCCCACGGTCAGATCCACACTAACGGTGCCTTGTGCCTCTGATGTTTGGCCGTTGAAATCGCTCAGCGTGACGTTGGTTTTGATTAGATCTCCAATGGACCGCCCCAACCGACACAGCACTGAGTACAGCATTATGTTGACTGCCGCTCCTGTGTTGACCAACATCTTGTTGACAGGCTGGCCGTTTATGTAACCCTTGAGGTATAAAGCCTTCAAATGCTTGTAGTTCTTCGCTCGGGGCTTCTCGAATATGACTGGCCGCGGCCCCAAATCAAGCTGGGCTACCGGTAACTCTTCACGGCCTTGGGCGTGGAACTCCACGGGGAGTACAAACACCATATGTGCATCAGCCGATGTCTTTGCATCAGCTCTTGTTGGCTTTGGATGCCACTCCTTCTTGGGAGGGCGTGACTCCCTTTTCTGAGTGTAATGAACTTTGTCCGCCAGGTCCAGGTGCGCCTTTCTTAGTGTCTCAAGATATCTGGCCTCAGCTTCCTCCAGACTACACAGCCACTGTACCCTGCGTTTCTACGAACGGTTAAGTCCATCAGGGCACCAGTATGGTCGGTGATACTTATCCTCCTCCTCTTCAAAGTCCATCTTTTTGCGCGGTGGCTGAATTTGCTCATGCTGGGACGGTATAGGTCCCAAACATTGGAAAACCGAGACCCCTTCTGTGTCACGCTTCCGAGATCCGCACTCCGGGCAATCCTCGACAGTAGGCAATCAGCTCATGCCAGAGTCCTAGCAATACTTGAAGAACGGGCAATGCTAATGATCACGCGTATCTCCCCGTTTCTTCAAAATTTTCCCAGTGCGGTGCTCATACTCTTCCTCCTCCGTCTCACGCTGGAGACATTGCTGGTACTGGTATTCATAATTTTTTAGGAGATCGGAAGAAACTGGCCGCTGATTCCTGACATGCCTTACTTGTTCTTCCGTGATATATCCCTTTTCCCCTTTTTGGGGCCGATCGAAGGGATCAGCCTCTTCATTCCTAGCGTGGCGACGTAACACAGGCCCTGCCATATTAATGCCAAGTGCAAAATCTAATTGTCATCTCGCAAATCGGTCATAACCCTCTACCATATTCACACTTGGGAAAGGCTGGGTATCGACCTTCATGGCATTTTGACCTAAGATCAATCGGCCTTGCTCAATAGTCGATTGGATCTGCCGATGGAGTTCCTTGCAGTCGCTAGTGTTGTGAGTGAAAGAATGATGCCACTTGCAATATGATCTCCCTTGCAGCTCTTGTGCCGTAGGAAGCTTGCAGCCTTCAGGTAACTTCAACTACTTCTCCTTCGATAACAGATCAAATATCTGTTCAACCTTGCTCACGTCAAAGTCAAACCCTTTAGCAGGTCCCTGCTGTTTCACCCACTTACAGGATACGGGATTTGCCCCCCGAGTCCACTCTGCAACTGCTACTTCTCGGTCATCCTCAGAATCTTCAGCGTCTTCTGCGTCGATCAGTGTTACTTGACACTTTAACCTGTCCTGGTACAGTTCTGGGTGGAGCTACTCATATGATGTTAACTTCTGTACCAAGTGCGCCAAAGAATTGAACTCCAATTAGAAGACCAGATCCTTGATCGGCTTTACAAGTCCCAAGGATGCCAACTCGACTGTCTCCTTTTCTAAAATACGGGTCGAGTAGCATCGATTCTTGACATCTCTGAAGCGTTGGATATATTCTGCCATGGTTTCCCCTCGCTTTTGCCGGACTTGTGCCAAATTGGCAATCCCGGCCTCCGCAGCTTCCAAGTGGTATTGAATGTGGCTCCTCCAGCTGCTTCCAAGTGCGGATCGAGTCAGGGCCTAATGATGTGTACCAACCAAAGGCTAGCCCTGTAAGAGACTGCGAGAAGAACCTCACTCACAAGGAATCTGACACTAAGATAATTCCTTATTGTGCCAAGTATCGGCTCACATGCTCTCGATGGAGCTAGATCCTTCCGCTCCACTGAACTTGGTGAACTCAGGGAGCCGATACTTGGGCGACAGCGGAATTAGATCATAGTCATTGGGATACGGCTTAGTATAGCCAATTGCCCACCTCTTTGGTAGAATGCCAAATTGATCTCTTAAGATGGCACTGATCTGGTCTACCGTCTGTGCTCCTGGGGCCAAGTGTGTACTGTCATGACTCGGCCAGGTGGCGTAAGCAGCTAGCCACGCTTGTTTATCAGCACCTGCTCTGGAAACTCCTCCAGCCGCCCTCTGCACGGAATGTACCGGATTGTTGCTATCCGGTATATAAGCACACATGTTCCCGTGCGGGGTCTCCTTGGGCGGCTCGCTGAAGAACTGGTGATCCACAGGGTCACCTCCCACCTTGTAGACGACGTAGGCTGGTGAGCCGTGTGATTCTAGAGCTGCGAACACATAAGGCACCAGCGGCTTGGCCTGGAATGACAATTCTCCTTTGTGACTACCCAGGGTAGGTTCCGTTGGAGAGTACTGATGCTTCATGATTTCCTGGACCACGCGCAGCGTGACACGCTCGAAAGCGTTCACCAGGCTCTCGGAGTGCCAATGTAGTGAGTGGGTCACCATGTAGTTCACCTCTAGGCGTAGAGCTCTAGTACGATCTTCTGAAGGGGTGGATAGGTCCATGTCATCAAGAGTGCCTTCAGGTGAGAACCTGTTCCACCTAATGCCGTGGTGGCGGGTCTTCTCAAAAGAGCCGATGAGATTGGCTTCAAAGAGAGCCTTGATCTCATCGTATTTCTGCTTGTGCTCGGCAGGCAGCTCCTCGTACGTGATTGGATCCTCCCTCATCATCCCGATGGTAGAAGTTGATGTAGTCGATGAAGATGGTCCCACTGGGCGTGCCAGAATGTGTTGTCGGTCAAAACCCACCGGCGAGCAGCGACAGGCAACACGAGGAGCCGGGAGGCTCCTGGGATTACTGGTGGGCCCTGATCCCTCGATCAACGGCCTAGTATCCAGCACACGACCTAGCGTCTGGGTTGCTAGGCGTGCCACCTAACCTTGTACCTGATCAGGAAGGTGTAGTAGTGATTTCAGTTAGCTTCCTGCATGCATAGACACATTTAAACATTAGTCCGAGCCGTGATCAGCTCATCGGGTGATTCCCGATATCGGCTGTAAAGAGCCGATTGTCTTCCAGTATCAAATTGGATCTAAGTATTTAAACAAGGCGCATATATCCGATGATGATAAAAACTTGCTCTGTAATTAATAAGCTAATCCAATCTACGACGGTTAAGCTCTCACTGCATAACCGGAATGTCCTACGCGTAGCTAAGCCCAAATATGAAAGATAACAGAATAACAACCTAAACAGAGGCCTAAAAACCAACAGAAAGCCAATTCCCGGAATAATCCCTCTTTAGGTTAATACAAAGCATCAAACGTACTGCCGGATCATTTAACTCGATTGAAGGGCCTAATCATGCGGATATTAAACTAAATCTTTGATGAATAAAGATCAACCATAACAGATTGGATCTACTATTCGAAAACAGAGCAAGGCGCTACCCTTACACCCGAGATCGGGCACGAGGACAGCTAAACGCTTACAGATAACGAACAACGCATGAATATAGCATAAAAGCTGATGCATCCCTATAAGCGTTAAGATAACTAGTGCTACTCGCCATCAACAATGCTTCAGTACGAGAAACACAAAGGTAATCAGGCAGGAATGATGCTGCCCCAATCACGCAAAGCATGGTCGGGGCTGCATGGCACTTACCCGAGAGAAACCCTAGAACAGGGGTGGCGATGCGCCGAGAGTTGTTTGTGAATGGTTGTTGTTCTTCTTTCATTCATAGTCCAAGATACATATTTATAGTCTGAAGACTTGCCTTTCCTAACCAATCCTAACTGACTACGACATGAATCCTGGCTATCTCTATCTAAATTAATTTAAACGCACACACCTATCTAGATACATGGCCAATCCTAGCCTTGAAACGCCTGCGCAGGGGCCGATTCACAAGCCCACTACGATTATCCTTTGAGCCCATCTTGCTCGCAGCCCACCTTCTGCCCCAGCAAATTATGGCGATAACAGAAAGCTAAGCATTCTTACCGCGCATATGGGAAGGGAAATTTAAGTAGAAAATATGGTTTTATGGTTTTTATATTTTTATTGAAAGCAGTAAAGATACAATTGACTTGGTGGAGAACCTCCCCCAAGCTAGCTCTTGGTCGTCGTGTTGGTGGTGCGGGTGTTGGGTCATTGGATTGGAGTCATGGCTCCGCCCACAACCCGTTTCCTTCATGGTCTTGATGAATCAGGTATGTTTGTCCTTCCTTGGTTTGGAACCTGAACATCATCTTCTTTCCCATGATTCGGAGATAGATCTTCCCTAAACCCGATATCGATCTTAACCTTAGCTTCTCTTAGGAATGGTCACCCACGAATGAGTGATATTCCTAAGTTGCCTTCCATGTCGAGTACTATGAAGTCGGCGAGGATGAATGAATCCTTAACTTGCACTAGAAGATTCTTAATTATCCCCTCGTGGTATCGAACTATCGAGTCGGCAAGCTGCACGCACATACATGTTGGGGAAAGAGGAGGATAGCATAGGTTCCCAAAGAGTTTTACAACCTATAGCCAATCCTAGCAAGATACTATACTAAGAATGTAAAGGCACACAAGATTGCAATAAGAAATGCGGAAGCTTAAAGGAGGGAAATGATGGGAAGCAAACTCTCAACACGAAGATTTATCCCGTTGTATCAGTAGGCACAAGGACACCCCTAGTCCATGTTGTTGAAGCATTCACTAAGAGTATTGCTTTCAGGTCACCAAATCTCTTCCGGGACTCTTCTTGACTCACCACCAAGGCTTAGCCACTAAGGATCTCGCCAAGTCCCCATTCATCTCGATGCTGTCTCCACTAAGGAGCTTCTCCATGAAGGAAGGGGGTCTCCACAACCCCCGCACAAAGCTGTCATCGCCGCTCGACACCAAGCCGGAGGGTCGATGACTTGCCGGCGAGCCACCAAGACTCCAAGGGGCCGACACACTGAGGTACAAGCTTGAGGTTCACTCAAGAACCAGACAAGGTCACAACACCTTGCTCTCACACTCTCTCTAGAGCTAGCGTAGCACTACACCTCACAAAGCTTGCCCTAAACCTAAGGATTTGATCAATGAGCTCTATGGTTGGCTTGGAGAATTTCTTCATAGTTTCTGTAGCTTCTCACGAACTCGAGTAGCCTCAAATGACCTGGGGTGAGGCCTTATAGAGGCTAGAGGGCATCTCATAGCCATTGCTTACTTTCACCTAGAAAAGCATAAAGCGTCAGTTAAACCGGTCGCCACCATCGGTTTAAACAGTCACCTCGACCCTACATGCTAGCCGTTGAACTCCAGCATTCACTTCTGCTAACGTCATTGCACCGACGCAATGCACCGACGCACCATCGGTTCAACCGGTGCTGAAGACCTTGTTCTTTGAATGCTTCTGTATGCTTCTGTATCTTGAAGAACCTCTCAAGCAAATGAAGTACCAATGCACCGACGCCTTCTTCTTGAGCATCGGTTCAACCGGTCCTGAAGGCATTTTTACCCAAAACCTTCTGGAGATTCTATGCATAACACCAGACCAACTGAGAATTGTACCGGCGCCTACTATCCATAGTGTCGATTCAACTGGTGGTACTAACTTCTTCTTCAATTGATAAATGTTGCAATTACCAATGCACCGCTCAATTCATATTGGACTCCATCCATGGAACCTAGAAATCCTACAAACTTGAGCTCACAAACTCGTTAGTCCATTGACTATGTTGTCACACAATCACCAAAATCACAATCATGGCCTAATGGGGCCATGTTCCTTACAGAGCTCCAACCGGCCTCAGCTTTGGGCAGGAGGCTGGTAGGTGGGCCCTCTGGTCCATGGCAAGTGAGTTGATGCTGTCCTAAGTTGGTTTTCCTGCTCTGGTGGGCCCTTGGATCCATGTGGGGCTGCTCAATGCATTCTAATTGGTTGACGCCTTTGCACCTTGGATCTTGTTTGTTCTTTTCATGCATTTTTAGCTCAAATACACCTAAACACATATTTAGGCCAGCACCTATGGAATTTGTTAGATAAGCACCTGTCAGACCCGAGGCCACGGGACTGTGTACATAACGTAGTTTAAAGAGGTTTTGAGATTAAGTCGTCTTATCTCTTATTCATCTCGTTTATCTCTTATTTATCCTGTTTAAATAAGAGATAAAACTAACCGGTACGGAAGGAATCTATCCGAGATATGTTCTGGTACGATTTCTTGGCTGATATCGGTTAGGATTCTTGTAACCCTGGCCTCTCGGATATATAAGGGAGGACAGGGACCCTCTCAAAACAAGATCATCAGATTATCCTACACCCAAAGGAATACAAACCACCATATAGGACGTAGGGTATTACGCACCTCGCGGCCCGAACCTATCTCCATCTCCTGATCTCGGTGTCTCCTCACCAAAACTTACCACCTTGCGTATATCCCTCGGTGGGCAGCCGGTAAAACACCGACAGCTGGCGCGCCAGGTAGGGGAGCGCATCGAAGATCCAACGGCGAACTCGATGGCATCTTTGTAGTTCACCAGGTGGCGGATTGCTACCTTCATGCATCTGCGTCAACGGATTGATTCATCGAGTTCGAGATCGGATCCTTCAGCAAACGGCTACATCGACCTCAACTACTCGGCTCGACTTCACCTCGCGCTACAATGTCGATGCACTGCGGCCATTGACCTCAACGACCTAGTTCAACTTCGGCTTGTGCTGCAATATCCGCACGCAGCAGCGATGAGTTCGACTACTTCGACTTCGCGAGGACGATCGGCAGCCTGCCGACGACTACTTCAACTACTCGTCTCGACTTGAAAACTAGTCGGAATTGACTCCGACTAGTCGAGCTTCATCAACAAACCGTCGCAGCTCCATCAACGAGCTCTCCGGCTTCGTCGACATTCGTCCACGAATCAAGCTAAGTGACTTATACCTTTTCCGACTTGTTCTTCACAGGATCGGCTAGCTTTTTGGGTACGCCTCTCGACGGGCATGAAACCCTCGGGGGCTACTCCATGATCGACTACTTGTCTGTGTACGACTCTCGATGGGCATGAAACCCTCCAGAGCTACATTTCGCCGACTACTTATCCGTGTACGACTCTCGATGGGCATGAAACCCTCCAGAGCTACACTTCACCGACTACCTTTGCGCACTGCGCATCCTCTTTGTCGCATGACGACTAATTTCTGCGCGTGTCTCCTCTTAACGGTCACTAATCTACTCGGGTAGCACATGCCTTAATCCGTGAAACCTCAGCTCTTCTGTCACGCCTAATGCCTCTACGCGTACACGAGACAAAGATCTCATACATGCTATGAGCAATGGCTAAAATAGGACCAGATGCTTAAACATAACAGGTGGACTGCTCGGGAGATTTAAATGGCCTAAAAAAGAGCTCGACACAGCAATTTTTACATCAAATAAATTTTGGTGTCTTCACATTATTACTGAGTACTACTCGGTATCTTCGCATTATGCTACATAATGTGTGCATTGTCTTTTTTCAGGTTAAGCTTCGGCAACAACCCTCCAGGCAGCGCGGCGTGCCATAGTAGTTCCGCTAGTTCCCAGGCTCGGGGGCTGGGCGATGCGCACTACTCGACATGGCTCCTTTGCCTCTCTTGGCTCGTAAGCTCGGGGGCTGGACGCCGCAAAACTACTTGAAGATGACTCATATGAATACTGAGAGTGCAGAAGAAACCTTAAGTCACCGCACGGTTAAATAAACCAGCGGGAGGCTTAATTTTACTATGCAGAAGACGAAGAGTTTTTCTCGGGATTTCAGAGTAACACCAATGCCATGATTCTTGGATCCTTTTTCCCAAACCTGGGAGATTTGGGTTCAAGGCTCGGGGGCTGCGGGATACATGGCATCGACTACTTATTTTTCAAATATTATTTGAAAAGTAAGGAGGATTACAGACTAATGTGACCCAAAGCCTGATTCTCCGATTCAGCCTAAGGCTCGGGGGCTACTCCATATGGAGTGCGATTTTTCAATAGCACACCATATCAAGGATAAAATTCGGGGCATGAGCACCTCATAGCTTCGATGCAGCCAAGTAAGTACTCGAAGAAGGACTTCAAGACAGAGCTTCAAAAAAGCCGAAAACTACTTCGAAAAGTACTCGATAAGCCTGCAGTACTCAGCTATGAAGAGCTCAGGGGCTTGTCAGATCCGGGACCACGGGACTGTGTACATAAAGTAGTTTAAAGAGGTTTAAGAGATTAAATCCGTCTTATCTCTTATTCATCTCGTTTATCTCTTATTTATCCCGTTTAAATAAGAGATAAAACTAACCGATATAGAAGGAATCTATCCGAGATATGTTCTGGTACGATTCCTTGGCTGATATCGGTTAGGATTCTTGTAACCCTGGCCTCTCGGATATATAAGGGAGGATAGGGACCCTCTCAAAACAAGATCATCAGATCATCCTACTCCCAAAGGAATACAAACCACCATACAGGACGTAGGGTATTACGCACCTCGCGGCCTGAACCTGTCTACATCCTGTGTTCCTTGCACCTTCGAGTTCCTGATCTCGGTGTCTCCTCACCAAAACTTACCACCTTGGGTATATCCCTCGGTGGGCAGCCGGTAAAACTCCGACTGCACCCTATACTAGTATTGGCCTTTATTATTATTCCATTTTTATGCAGGATTTGACGGTCAAAATTGAGCTGTAACGAGCGTCAACAAGATCCCCCACACTTAGTCCTTTGCATGTCCTCGAGTGAAGGCATAGAACTAAGATGGAGTGGCTGTCTTGACAAGATTCCTGCATATTGTTATTCTACACCTTACCTTCACTTGTGAACTTTGAAGCATCGGTTAAACCGGTTACCAACATCGGTTTGACCGGTCACACTGACCCTGCATGCTAGCCATTGAACTCCAACGTTCACTCCTGCTGACATCATTGCACCGACGCAATGCACCGATGCATCGTCGGTTTAACCGGTGCTGAAGACCTTGTTCCTCGAACGCTTCTGTATGCCTCTGTATCTTGAAGAACCTCTCGGGCACATGAACTACCAATGCACTGACTGTCGGTGTTTAACCTCCAAACCCACCGAGGGACACCCCCGATGTGGTAGATTGTAGGTGGGGTGTCCCTGAAATCATGAACTCAAAGGTGCAAGGAACATGAAATTTTAGACAGGTTCGGGCCGCCAAGAGCGTAATACCCTACGTCCTTTATGGTGGTTTGTATTGTCTTAGATGATGTAATCTTTGGAGGGGGTCCCTGCTTGCCTTTATATAGTCTGGGGGGATAGGGTTACATGAAGTCCTAGCCAAATACGAGCTTAGGAGTCCTACCTGAGTACTACTCGAGTAGTTTCCTTCTGTTCCAACTAGTTCTACTACTGTACAAGTAGTTACAACTGGTGTAGGGTGTGGACCATATCTCATCCCATATCCTAAAATATGTACGCCATGTGCGCATTTCCATGGCCTTAGGTCCGACAAGCCCCCAAGCTCTTCGTAGTTAAGTACTGCAGGCTTTCGAGTACTTCTGAAGGTGTCTTCCGACCTTTGTCTTGAAGGTGTCTTCCAAGTACTTCCTTGGCTGTATCGAGGATGTGAGGTGCCCATGCCCCGAGTAGTTTCTAAGTCTTCTTTTATATGGGGTGCGATTAAACTCGCACTCCATATGGAGTAACCCCCGAGCCTTAGGTTGAATCAAAGAATAAGGCTGAGGGTCAAATTAGTCTTGAATCTTCTGCTCTTATCTTCCAAAAATTTGAAAAATAAGCGGTTGATGACACATGTCCTACAGCCCCGAGCCTTGGATCCAAATCCCAAGGTTTGGAAAAAAAGATCCAAAGAGTCGTAGCATGGATTGTGTAAAAAAAATTAAGAATTTGACTTGATGGTTAAAATGGGTTAACTGGTTTAGAAATTCAAAAACCCCTTTTTTCCTAAAAAATGGTTAGGCAAATAACTTTCCCAAAATAACCCAAAATTACTGCACAAAACAAATCTTATCCCGATATGACCTCTTGAGCTTGTACACAGTGACATGTCGAGTTGTTTCCTGCTCCCAGCCCTAAGCATGGGAGCCAGACGAGCCGCCGAAAACATGCTGAGTGCCCTGTTGCGCCCAGCCCCCGAGCATGGGAGATAGACGAGCCGCCGAAGGTACGCCGAGTGCCTTGTCGCGCCCAGTCCCCGAGCATGGGAGCTAGATGTGCCACCGAAGGTACGCTGAGTGCCTTGTCGCACCCAACCCCCGAGCATGGGAGCTAGACGTGCCACCAAAGGTATGCCGAGTAGCATAGGTACCGGCTGAATCAAAGAAGATACGCTACATGGTCAGCGGCGCCAGCCCCCGAGCCTGGGAGTCGGCCAAGTCGCTGCTAGCACCCTGAGTGGTCTGTGCCAACAAAGTGATGGCCGAGTAAGGCAGCTCTCAGGAGCATACCTCACAAAGCGGCATAGTCCAAGTCTGGTTCCCTGCAAGGTAAATATAATAATATGTTATAACTGATATACATGACATCGAGCCGGGAGTGAATCCCAGCATTGTAAAATGCATGATAAAAAGTCGCGTCTTGCTCTTGTCAGGCCATGTAATTTCCCCGAGTAGTTAGCCTGTTACGTTTAAGCACCTGATCACTGATAGCCGTAGCCCATAGCGCAGGGAGCTGATCACGTGCACGCGTAGGAACATAGGCGTACGGAAGAGTCAAGGTTTCACGGACTAAGACATGTGCAACCTGAGTACTTTAGCAACCATTAAGAGAAGACAACGAATGCAGAAAAAAGTAGTCGGCATGCGACAAAGAGAATGCGTGTTGCGCATAAAGTAGTCAGCAAGAGAGCGTGTTGCAGCGTGCATGCCCGTAGGGTGTAGCCACTGTGAGCTCGACATAACTCGGTGTA
This sequence comes from Panicum hallii, assembly GCF_002211085.1. Lineage (NCBI taxonomy): Eukaryota > Viridiplantae > Streptophyta > Magnoliopsida > Poales > Poaceae > Panicum > Panicum hallii. Next base: position 26,324,743 of record NC_038046.1, on the reverse strand, counting down.
CCAAGCGCGTGGGCTGTTAGTTAGCAAACCCTAGAAGTAGTCGATCATGGTGTAACCCCCAAAGGGTAACTCCCGTCAAGAGGCGTACCCAAAATAGTAGCCGATCCTGTGAAGAACAAGTTAGAAAAGGTATAAGTTACTTAGCTTGATTTGTGGAAGATTGTCGACAAAACTGTGGTGGTCGATGGTGGAGCCATGGCGGTTTGTTGATGAAGCCCGACTAGTCAGAATAGATTCTGACTATTTATTGATGGTGTGAGGCCTGCTCCCGACTAGTTTTCTAGTCCAGACGAGTAGTCAAAGTAGTCGTCAGTGGGTCACCGAGCATCCTCGCGAAGTCGAAGTAGTAGTAGCATGATCCTTGCTTATAGCTTCCGTGTAGTAGTCGGAGCAGTCGTCTCCGATCTTGAGCTGGCGATCCAAGTACTCCTCTAATGCGGACAGGGTCTCGAATCGCATGGCCTTCTAGTAAACAGTGGCTGTTTTGCGTAGCCTGAAAGGTAATCGGGTACGACGCAGATCCTCAGACTAAATCAGATCCAATCTGAGGAGTCCTGGTGCAGCACGAGTTGAAGTCGAGTTGAAGACCGACTCCTCCTCAATCTCCCTAGTGAGATCAGGGAGCAGCATCTCATTGAGGTTGTCGATGAACTCGTCGAGATTGCTATGTTGGTTTGCTGCAGATGCCTCCAGCTTCATGTCATTGATGAGGTAACAATGAATGCTGCCCACGCCATCAGCAATGTAGACCTACGAGCCGAAGATGAAAGCTATGCCCTCATCGAGCATGGCGCTAGTGAAGTCAAAAAATTCCATTGAGTTCTCCGGTGGATGCTCGATGAACACCCGTACCTAGCGCACCAGCTGTTGGTGTTTAACCTCCAAGCCCCCCCGGCATGATAGATTGTAGGTGGGTGTCACCGAGATTAGGAACTCGAAGGTGCAAGAAAAGTGAAACTTTAGACAGGTTCGAGCCACTAAGAGCGTAATACCCTATGTCCTGTGTGGTGGTTTGTATTGCCTTAGATGATGTAATGTTTGGAGGGGGTCCCTGCCCGCCCTTATATAGTCTCGGGGGATAGAGTTACATGGAAGTCCTAGCCAAATACGAGCTTAGGAGTCCTACCCGAGTACTACTCATGTAGTTTCCTTCTGTTCTGACTAAATCTACTCCTGTACGAGTAGTTACAACTGGTGTAGGGTGTGGACCATGTCCCATCCCTTATCCTAGAATATGTGCGTCATGTGCCAGTCTCGTGGCCCCGGGTCTGACACTGACGCCTTCTTCTTGAGCGTCGGTTCAACCAGTCCTGAAGGCACTTTTATCCAAAACCTTCTGGAGCTTCTGTGCATAACACTAGACCAACTGAGAATTGCACCGACTCCTATTGTCCATAGCATCGATTCAACCAGTGCTACTGACTTCTTCTACATTTGGTCATTGATGCAATTACCAATGCACCGCTAAGTTCACATTTGATGCCATCGGCTCAACCGGTCGCCTGTTTTGAGCTTACAGTTGTCCAAATCGTTGGTGCAGTCATTTGGACACCCCAAATCTACATTTTGACTAGAACTTAGACATCTTCACAACGATTTGGACCATCTTGTATGGATTGGACTCCATCCATGGGACCTATAAATCCTACAAACTTGAACTTACAAACTCGTTAGTCCCATTGACTATGTTCACACAATTACCAAAATCACAATCATGGCCTAATGGGGCCATGTTCCTTACAATCTCCCCCCTTTTGGTGATTGATGACAACACAATCAAAGCAAGCATAAATTTGCAAGAATTGACAAATTGAACCACTTACACTTGCTTGGATGCTTAGCACCATCCAATATTGACGTTAGCCTACGCCTAAGTCCATGGTTTCCCCCTTTGTTTCTCCCAAAATTTTGAATTTTATGTTGGGTTTATTTGTTGGATTTCTTGAACCCCAAACCTTGCTTGACCGCTACTTCTCCCCCATATTTGCCCCATAATTTCTTTGATTCCACACTTCTCCCCCTTTGGAATCAAATCATCTAAAAGGGCCTAACAAAACAATATAGCTCAAAGGGAAAAGTTAATAGCCTAGGGAGTTAGCTCCATGAATCATTATCCATAAAAGATGATATCAATGAAGATACCATTTTGAAGCTCATTAGGATGGATCACAAAATCATGAAACTAGCAGGACATGAGCTAAGCTTTCCACAAATGTATGCACAAAATGATAATGTGAAAATCAAGTGCACAACTAGATAGTTGAGCAAGAAAGCTTAGATCATACGTTAATAGCCTAAAAGATGACAATGATACCAATGGAAAGAGTTTGAACCTTGCATACGTTAGCATTTCTTATGCCCAATAGAATATGTATTCCGCAAGCGCACAGAATCCACCATTGTAGCACTTCACCTTGGAGTATTACAGGGTATCGTAAATTTTCACAGGGAAGCACTATGGTCTAAAGAGTATCGAATGAATGAGTGATAAACTTTACTAGAAATATCCACCAACTAACTTAGTGGGGCTGAGCCAGATAAGATATGATAAGATAAATGGCCAGGCAATGATCATTTAACACAGGAGACTCTAAACCTTAGAGCGGTAAACAGTTGGGAGGACAACGAGCAAGAAAGACTCTAGAACACTTCTGGACTAACAAGCTAGCCTCTAACTTTGCTTCTAACTAGTTATTAGGAACTAAGAACTTACTCGGCGGCTGGAAGAGGAAGGACTGCAGAAAGGAGTGAGAGGGGAGTCCAACAGCAACCTGCAACTACTGCTATGAAAACACCCGAACATGGTGGACTACAAGGGACGAACAGGGCTATCACCACCTACCGCCTACCACACTGTTCCATGGGGTGAAACACACTTCCTAGCTAACACTAAGCCAGACACCACGTCTACACTCGGTGTTAGGATTTCTCTTGAGGCCTTCAAGAGAAATCCCCCTCAACCTAGAGACCTAACTTGAGCTCGCTAGTTCGGGCGAGAAAACCCGTAAGGTAAGATCCCGATAAAACAAGAAAGAGAACAAAGCCTACGCTAGAGGACAGAACTTCCGCGCACAAGCTAAATAACTTGGAAAGATAAATAAATGCGAAAATTAAAGCAAACTCAAAAAGATAAAGAAGATAAATTATATTGATAAATGTCAAAGGGACAAATACAAGAGCTTATACCAGACTTCCGATGACGACCTCGGAATCCCAAGACAAGCTCTACTCGACCCTAACTTCCAGACTACTAAACCTAACTCTAGAAAGTGAAATGAGTAGACAACTCCTTGGTGTGTCTTGGATGGAGGTGGAGGCTCCCTTTTATAGCTTCTTCAGGTCGGTGCTTGGGTTAAGTGCTTAGCTTGGACGCCACTACGTCTGTTGGAGTAACTACCAGCAAAAGACGGTTGCGTGGCGTGACAGTTAGGGGCCGGCCAGCCTCATCCTGGCCGGCCAGCCTGGGATGGTGTCCACGTGGCACCGGCCTTCTCCTGGATGGCTCTTGTCTATGGTAACACATTCAAATTTCAAGAAGCAATTATTATTATGCACTTCCATAGGTTATATAATATTGACATGAAATTTTTGAGGGAACATGGCACATTACATAATCACACAAACGATAACTAAATTTCAATAATGACAGGAAGTTTCATTGATTGTAGGAAGAGAACAAAAGTATTAGTTGTTCACACGATGACATAGTATATATAGCAATGGAGAGTACAATCTCTACTATTGGAAATGAAACAAAAATATAAATACATAGTATTCTCGAAATCCGTAGCTTCTTGATCATTGTTTGCACATAAAAAATATAAAAATTCATCCATTGATCATTTCAACCTGCATAGAGAAAGTTACAACATCAAGAAGTTTGACCAAAATATCTAGTATCGAACTATGCAAATTCAGTAGAACAATGAGTACTTACCAGGTACAAAGGAAGTAGTGAAAGCCCAGCTACAAATCACTGTTTGCCCTTTCATTCCCCTCAATTCCACTTGATGATTGAACTTCTCAACCTCGATATTCTTTAAATACCTAAAAAATTAAATCTCAATCAACGACTGAAATAATCGAAGTGAAAAGCATTGTATATGTATAGTACACGGGAAAGCCTGAGGCACAAAGAAATTAATAAATAGGTTTCTAAGATTGAGTTTAAGCTCCCCAAAAAATGATGGTTTAACACAACTAATTGAAGAAGTTTATCTTATTTATTTGATTTATTACAATAAATTGATAAAAACTATCTTTCTTAACATATGGACAAATATTTTGAATAGATGGCAACTGAATGATTAATAAAATCAGAAACAGATTTAGAAAGCAGTCACATGTCAATTATCTTGCTGCGAGTGCTTAGTATGTCATTAAGAGGTCGTATATATGATCATATTTTTGGAAAATCAATAAATCATATTAACAAAATACCAGTAATGTGCAACTGAACATGAAAGCAAGTAGGATAAACTACCTTTTCTATTTGACTCGAGCAAGTAAGAACTTTCTAGTGTGAGTGTGCTCTGCTTCAAAAACCTGATGGACTGAAATATTATCATTGATAAGTTTCCATATGAATTGAAGCAAAAGCCAGACGGAAATGATAGGCACTTATAGTCAAGGGATAATAAATCATATGTACACATTGATGTGATGACCAAATAACGACTACGGGCTGTGGGTAACTGGGTACTTCTTTTCATGTGCATACTGAATATTTTGTTCTCAAAGTGAAGAACAATATTTAAAAGTGTAGAAATATACCTAGGTAGCTGCAAAATAAACTTTAAGCGAAATAGAACTAAACAACCATCAGAACTTAAGGAGGATCTTTTAGTTATGTAAGCAGTTCATCTTTCATAAAAAAAAACTAAATTAAGTGCCAAGCAAAAATGGACAGTAATTGTCATAACTAATGTGAACAATTCATCACTGAAATGTAGCATTCATAAAAAAAATTGCATATGGGTTCTAGAATGGCACCAAATCTCAATTTCGAAATGCTGCTTTCATGCCCTGTTGCTGCTGTCGGGAATAAAGAAATCCTGCAGAACTTGATTATAGAGAGGACCTCTAACTTTTCATAGATGCAGACTCAAAATCTTGTGCTGCGAGCTCAGGTTGACAGGACGGGCGTTAAGATGCCGTGGTGCAGCAAACCGATTGAAGGCTCAATCCACCAAATTCAGAGTTTAAATTCTCCATGGAAAGATACTGAAATTGTCTATAGCCATCAAGTAAAAAACAGATTGGCCTAAAAGGGTCCCCCAACAAACGCTAGATCAGAACTACGCAGTACTAAGAAACTCCGCAAATTAAAACTTGCAGCAAAACACCTGACGAGATTTGTCCCTTAATTACCCATCCTAAACCAGCACTGAACGTGGAGAAAAGAGAAGGAAATCGATTTGTTAATTACCTATGCCAGATCACTACCGTTCATCCTGCCCCTTTTCTCGCCTGCAGCGCACCTCCCCATGACTTGGCTGCAACCGTCCTGCCATGATTGCTCTGCCTCCTGTTCTGCAGAAACGATCTACCCGCCTGCAAGAATGGCATCTACAATCAGCACCAATCAAGCGCAGCAAGAATGACGAGGATTGATCTGGGACCAAGAATATCCACGGGAAATCAAGAGCAACAAGAACGCAAGATTAAAGTCAAGAGAGGGGAAATCAAGAATGCGATTTAGAGGTGGGGAGCGAGGGATTTGGCGCGGGTAATGGCTTTGGTGCAGGATTTGGGGTGGGATTTGGCGCGAGCGCTGGATTTGGAGGAGGGGAGCGAGCGGGAGGGGGAGCGCCTGGAGGTTTCAGCGCGGCGAGCAGCGGGATCGAGCGAAGGGGGAGCGCGCTGGAGACTTTCGCGCGACGAGAAGCCTGGATCGAGCGCGAGGAGCGCGGGCCACACGGGGCAAGAGCAGCTGATCCGCTCGTGAAACGGAGAAGGCCTCAGTGCGGGTTTCATCGAGTTTCAACGGACTGGTAACTGTGTGATCAGGGTGTCGCGGTGATGAAATCCTTTCTACTTCTCTTCTCTTAATTATAATGTCTCTTAATTTATCTGTCACGTTACCAAAATTACTAATGTGGTAAAGGTTTTAGTGCTCATAAAACTTTCATTGAGACTGATCTACCAGAAAGGAAGATCAAGCCCTAGCGCTAGGTAGGACACACATTGCTGCATCTTGGTTTCCATGATCGGCACACCATGGAAGCACGAAAAGAAATACTGCTGCAGCAATGCGGGCAACCGAAGGATTTTGACTCCTCTACCTTCCCTAACAGGCTCTAGTAAGGCCTTTGATTACCACCACTCTAGGCCCATTAGGTCCAGGTTTTTTTTCTTTGAACATAGATAGTTATAGAAATGCTCCCATAAATCTATATGATTTAAGGACAGAACAAGTGCTTATTAACACAACTGTATATGCTTATTAAAATCTATGTACTTCATTGCATAAACCACTTCTTATTTATTTTCTTTATTTTTCTCATTGACATACGACAGCTAATTAGAAAAGTGCATTAGTTAATCAATATAAGGTTTGATAAAGAAAAAATTGACTCGTTAGCTCACCCAGGTGGGCTTAGCTCAGCGTACTCACTACGATCTAGATCTAGCTGTTCCTATCCCTTGAGTTGACGTCCCACTCAGGTAAATCTTTAGGTCTAGAGCAACCCCGCTCTCATCGGCGATGTGCCGTACTTCTAGTCACATACATGGTTATTAGAACCGGAACAAACCAATAGTCCTAGTTGGAAAAAACTAGATCTAGAGCCTCTAGTGATCCCGGCTAAAAGACGAGCAAGGGGTGTTTGAGTCCAATGCACAAGAAAGAGAACAAAGCCTAAGCTAGATGACAGAACTTCCACGCATAAGGTAAACAACTTGAAAAGATAAATAAATGTAGAAAGTAAAGCTGACTCGAAAAGATAAAGAAGATGAATTATATTGATAAATATCAAAGAGAAAGATACAAGATCTTATACCAGACTTCCGATGACAACTCCGGAATCCCGTGACAAGCTCGACTCGACTCTAACTTCCAGACTACTAAACCTAACTCTAGAAAGTGAAATGAGTAGACAACTCCTTGGTGTGTCTTGGATGGAGGTGGAGGCTCCCTTTCATAGCTTCTTCAGGTCGGTGGTTGGGGTAAGCGCTTAGCTTGGATGCCACTACGTCGGTTGGAGTAACTGCCAGCCAAAGACGATTGCATGGCGTGACAGTTAGGGGCTGCCTGGCCTGGGATGGTGGCCGCGTGGCACCTCCCTTCTCCTGGATGGCTCTGATGTTCTCCTGGGTGACGGTTGTGATAGCGTTTGTTCGAGGCTTGGCAGTTGGAGGCCAGTCGGCCTAACTCTGGCGTGTCTTGTTCCTCCGTTGCACCGATATGATGGTCAACGCTTGCATGTCGTCCTAGGAGGCGGTTCTTAGAAGTTTGCCCAAGTCTTGCGTGCAGGTGGACCCTTCAATCCATGGGTGAAGCCTTTCGGGTCATCGGATCAAACCAACTTCAAGTGCACAGCTCAAGATCAAGGTAAGTGTGTTTCCTTGCCCTTGGATCGATGACATGGCGATTAGGTACAGTGCCAGGCCAGCCAGCCTAGGGGAGGCCTGTAACGCATAGAATAGCAGCAACATCATTCTGGAGCGTTACTACACAACGCTACAACTAAAACAAGCACACACACAAAAGAAACAAGAAAGAGCAAGAAGAAGCAACAATTAAATTATTTAGATGAATCAAATGGTACAACTTCAAATCGAAACATTATTATTAGAACACATGCGTCCAAACATATGCATATAAAAATGTATGCACACGTGCTGCTACTCCCAACCAGCAAAGCACCCTCCAACTCAAGAACCTGCGGAGGGGGAAAAAATATGTGAGGTTTATGGAAACCTTAGCAAGCAAATTGCTTCAACCATGCTATTTAAATCATATAATATTTATACATCAATTATAGAGGCATTATAAAGATCCATGAATAAAATAAATCAATTTATAACTTCGAGTAGCAAGAAGAATCTGTACTTCACAACATAGGTTTATAATGACAATGTAGAAGGTGCAATGCAATGCATGACTTCACTTCTACCCACACATTCTCAAGGAAGGAAGTACGGCTGCAACCACATTGCTATATCTCAACATGCGTTGTTGTACCGGTACTTACCGCACCAATTCGGCTACAGTTTGTTCATATGCATAACCAACATGAGAAAGCAAATGCAAGATTGCAATGCAAGAACTTCATAGAAGTAACTTAAAGGATAAAATTCAATTTTCAGATTTTCTTGCCAGTGAAAGTACCGACAATTCCAAAAACAAAGTTAAAGCATGTAGACCACAATGCTACATTTATTTGTCTTCACCGAAGATTAAGAATGTAAGCTAAGCACGATCTGAAGGTACACCACCTGTTCATAAACATAACTCAGCACCAACACAAACATACAAGCAAAAACAAACATATATTAAAGCGTTCCTACACCTGAACCAAACATCCTCACACAAACACACACTAATCTAGACATGACAGCAGCACTACAGCTTATGTTTTTTGTATCCTTTAATCCTGATGGATAAAAATTCCCATATTTTGCCATCTGAAAGGTAACTACAGAACCTACAACTTTCTAGTTATCCAAAAATTAGAGGAAAAATCATCAACATTGGGTAATTTCAAGGTAAACCTTAATCTGACAATCTGACTAATTCTGCACAACAGTCCTACTAATATAGTCATAACTGAAGCTCCAAAATTTGGATGAATATGAACTTTACCAATCTGGAAATCTTGTAAAATTATGTAGAACTCTTACATATACCAAAAATTCCAATCATATCATTAGTTTTTCCTAAACTTCAATTTAATAGACTTTGCACATAATTATGTATCTGAAAAACAGTCAGATTCCAACTTTAACTTCTCCCTCATCTTAAATCCGATAGAGGTGTTCTTTATGGCCGTGGAAAGATCTCTAATTCTTCCTCAACTCCTATAAAGGTTTAATATTTTTTGAGATCATTAAGAACACGAAAAACTGCCATGAACAGCTATTGCGCAGATTGCTGGCATGCTGAGAATAGAGACAAGGGAAAAATGTGACACCCTAGGTGTCAAAATTGTAACACATTAGGAAAAAAAGTGTAATGGATGTATTGAATTGAGTGAATGTGTGGAAATAAGGACTTATGTGTAATTTTCGAAAGTATGAGTCCTTTTATGCAAAATATTTGAATTACAAAGGTAACTCTTAAATTTTACTAGGGGTCAAAGTGTAAGAGTGTTAGTCATCATTACATTACATAAAACTTGCAATTAAGTCCAAAAATACATGAAATTTACCCTAATAAGGACAAAAACTTTATAAAATTTGAATTAAGTCCAAGGTTTTAAAATAAAGTTCTATCCTTTGAGTTTTTGAATTTGAAGCCTAAATAAAAGTTGTAGGTTTTGAAAAGTTCTACAATTCTTGTTCTGACCATTTTCTCATTTGAGGTATAAAATAGTGAGAAAATTTAGTTTTACATCAAGGTCCCTGGAGTTTTTGGAACTTCACATCAGCCCCTGGCGCCCGCCCCCCCTCCCCCCCTTCTTCTTCCTCTGCTTCCCCCTCTGCCGCGCAGCAGGCCGCCGCCGCTCACCGCCACTGCAGCTCTGCCTGCGCCACCTCCTGCCTCTGGCAGCTCCCACGTGGCGCCCCCACGCGGGCCGCGGCCCTAGCGCCTCTCCTCTGGCCTTCTTCCGCGCGCGCCACGCCGCCCCGCCTCTGCCCGAGCACCGCCCGGCCGCCACCTCGCCGCCGTCATGGCTAGCGCCCGTGCATGCCCCCTCACCCTTCTTTTCTGGTCCAAGACCTTCAGTAGCTCCCCCTCCCTCCATTTTGCTCTCTCTTGCATTCTCATTTCAGCCCGAGCTGCTGAACGCCGTCGCCGCCCGTGTTCTTCCCCGGCGAACCATCTGTCCACCATGGGCAGACCACCCCAGCCCCTCCCGATCCACGACAGCCCCTCCCATAGCTTCACCTCGACCCTGTGAAGCTCGCCCACCCTTCAATCGACTTCTTTGAGCTTCAATTTGGCCTTCCCGACACTCGCCGGTGTTCTTCTTCTCCGCTGCCGTTCGGTTCACCGCCAATCCATCGCTCCAGTCGCTCCCCGCCCTCAACAAGTGTACCACCAGAACCACATCACCCCGGTGCAGCTCATAGACCACACCCCCACCCCTCTCCGATCTCCAGCACGCCAGAGCACCGCCGCCGTAGTCGAGCTCCATCGCCGCCACCTCGGGTCACCGTCGTTCCACCCCCTCCGGTCGATCCCGACCTTCACATCACCCCCAACAAGGTCCGTTCTAGCCCCCTGATCCTTTCTGGCCGGTTCCCCCTCGTCGGAATTTAGCCGGCGAGTCTCGGCTCTTCTTCCCCGGCGAGCCAAGAACTCGATTGCAATAATCTAAATCTTCCTGAGGGCCTGGCTACAAGATTCCAGTCCCTACCTTCAATTCAAATCAGTGATATTTAGAAATTTGTAAGAATTTGTAGGAAATTCAAAAAAATATCAAACCAATTTTGTTTGAATTCTTGAAGTAAACTCTACAACTTTTATGTTATAGCCTTGAGCTGAATGGGTGAATATTTTGAATTAGAATAAATATTAGGAAATAGGTGTGCTAATTAGATCTCTTGATCCATAGCTATGCTGTTGATGAAATTTGAAACACAGGATGTGTGTCTCATGTATAGCTTTATGTAAAATTTGCAGACTCAGAACTGTTTTCTAGCTATGATGTTTAAGTATCTTTGTTTTATATTGATGAAAGCTTTAGGATTTATTCAAGGGTGAATCTATTAGTGTTTGTAGCTGAAACTTTTACTCTAACTTTCTTTCAGCATGTGTAATCCATGATAAATTTTGAATATCAGTAGCATAGAGTAGCTTGAGTTATGAATTTAGACTTAGATTCAAAGATAATTCATGAATAATAGTTCTGGTTTGTGAAAAATTATGAAATTAAATTAGATTGTTACTTTTGAGTAGTGTAATATGTTCACAAAATTTCAGCACAAGATCTTGTGTAGAACTTCTGATATAAATAGATCTTAATATCACAATGTTGTTTTTGTTTATTGTATAGCATAATTGCTATAAGGATAAAAATCTTGATAAAATCACAGTAGTTTAGATTCAGATCAACCTTTTTTCCAATAAAATTTTTATCCTTAGGTTTGTCGTAGATCAAACTAGAAAAATAGTTCATGATCTAAATATTGTTTGATTTAATTAATTATTCTGATTGTTATGCTGCATGAAATGTTCTAAAAATTTTATGATAAGATTATTTCAATTAGACCTATTGATACTAATTTTTGTAATATTAATAATCACTCCTAACTTAGGGTCTTATTATTTGGCCAAGAATTAAAATAATAACCCCAACTCTTATTAAATGAGCAATTTAGTTAATTAAATCAACTAATGATGTTTAATGAATGAATTAGAGTCTTTTCAACTTGTTGGATTGCAACTTTATCGTGAAATGTAATGGAAGTGTATGCAATTCCTCAACTGTGATGTTGAGACTTAACAACTCTCGTTGGCGGAGATTACCAGCTGATCCCGGAACCAGAAGGGGATATTTCTGAAGACCCCGGGAACGTCATCGGAGATTTAACTGGAACCCCGAACCCCAATTCGGAGGATTTTATTAACATCTCTGACCCCTGCCCCACCAGCGAAGGCAAGCTCCGGACATAAACCGCTATTTTTACTACACTGCAATTTATATATTCATGTATATCTACTTGTGCATTTAAGTTTCCAGGAATTGTATTGAAACCTTAGTTGCATATTCCTAGGAACCTATGTATTGAATACTAGAACCTGAGTCCGACTAGCTGCTAAGCTAATAGGACCGGTAGAAGTCGAGTGATTCCCTGTCACTCGCGAGCTTTATAGGAGTTGCAATGTTTACATTCCTGCAACCACTATAAGGATGACGGACGAGGTTGTGATTATGAATCATGACCTTGGCAAAAACCCCATCTGTGTTGATGAAAATTTGATATAGTCGCAGTGTATGATAGCGGTGGTTAAGCGTTTGAAAGTACTAGCCACATGCCGCGAAATATGGTAAGCGGTAAACCTAATAACCAATCAGCCCGAGGAGTGGACATACCCCCCACCACTCGTAATTTGATTTTTCGTACACGCACCGACGTGCGGGAGTACGTTCCGCACAGCGGACAGGAGTACGGTCATGTAGTCGTGCTACAGGCCTACGTCCTGCACATTTAATGTGCGTATGGTCCTACAGTCGCTTGTTGTGGCACTGATCCACAAGTCGGAATGAAAGGCAAATGGTTTCTTCAGAATGATCATTGGATGTTCCAAGCGTGTGAGTTAGGTTTACCCTTGCAAGGTTTGAAATTCGATTCAGAATCGTCCGTTTCTCGCGGAGATTGAGACTGCTTGATCCCTTTGCCACATAGAGTAATAAGAGCAAACTGATGATGATCAAAGATGATGTTTGCTTAAAAAGTTCTACCATGCTTGAGTAGCTATAGTTGCTTACTTAGAATGGATAACCAACTAGAACCTGAAAGCTAAAAGTTGAAATTAAGGATCTACTCTTTGTTGCTTTTCAGCTGAAACTATACCCAGAACCATTACAAGCCTTCATAGTCTAGCTACATGGCTAAGTATACCATGAAACGGGTAAGACTTGCTGAGTATTAGAATACTCAGCCTTGCAATGTGACTTTTGTTTCAGGTAATCCCCCTGAGGACTCTGCTCTGCCTGTACCCTGGCCCTATGCTCTTCCCGATGGTTGGTCCGTGGAGTGGGATCCGTACCCGACCAACACAGGTCCCTCCGAGTGATGTTGAGCTTGGGCTTAGCTAAATATCTATTCCGCGACGTCTGGTAGTGTTGTGTTTTATTTTCCACTGCAGATAATCTAACTTGAACAGTTTTGTATAAATTCGTACTAGTTAGGTCTTGCTACCATATATGTTTGAATACTAATGTAATATTATGCCTGTGATGTAAAAATATCAATGATTGTATCTCTGGACCCGCCTTCGTGCGAGGTACCTTGTTTTGATCCTGAGTTAGGTGGCTTTATCGAGACTTTACCCGACAGACCATGGGGTTACACCGTTTGAAGTGCAATTGAATCCTTACTGCCTTCTGAGAAAGGATCAGCGCACTTGAGCCGGTGTAATTCAGGTTGGTTCTGCCACACAAGACCTTACCCGTAGTCCAAAAGGTGACTAATACCGCTACCCTCATGTGCTAAAAGCTTCTGAAATTAGAAAGAAAACATGTTGTACAGCATGGGCATGTCTCACCTAGGGTTTCCCCTTGAGAACAACAAGGGCAAAGGCAAAGGCGACGAAACCTACGGCGATTACGCTCCATTTCCCCTTCTTCCTTGCATCCAACCTCGCCACACTACACCACACAAGGCTGCACCACCATGAACAGCGAGGAAAACCCATGGAGATGGGGGAAAACCGAAAGAGGAAAGGAAACCAAACTGGTTTTGGGAGCGGAACGACGAGGATCGACGACGATGTGCCCTAATTTCTCTTCTCTTCTCTTCCTCTCCCTCTCCCCTCTATGTTCTTTCGTGCACGGGCAAAAGGTTGGTGGTGCAGGCAGGGGCGAGGGGTTTAGGGTTTGGGAAAAAGAGAGGGGTTATGTACTGTAGCATGGGGTACTGTAACACGTGGGGACTGTAGCGTGGGCCCATCTAATAACTAAAAAAGTGTAACTTCTTGATCTCTACTCCAAACGCAACATATAAATAGACAAACGAAAAGTATTCGACGATCTCTATGCAACCACAGTGTCCGTTCATCCATCCGAGCAGCGGATCAAAAAATTAATTTTAGCTATCAACTTTACGTATTCCCGCATAGAAAATGTATTTTACCCTTTATTCATTTTGGGTGCTACATTCTCCCCTCCTTAAAGGAATCCATCCCCGAATTCAACATTACTAGTGCATAAGCTAGAAATGCAATGCATGCATACAACCTAGCAAAGGCAATGGAGCTACATGATGCTTGAATTGAAATCTAGCTACCATTACCTCTTTTACCTTATGGAGGACTTATGCAACATATGTCCAATCTTGTGAACTTGGCTTCTTTGCTTGATTCTTCTTTTCATCTTGTGAGCCAAGTCTCCAAATCCCCTGTAGCTGATCTTCGGGCTTCAAGTGTCTTTTGGAACCCACACCATTTGAGGTCACTTCATGTTGGTGATGACTTCCTTGGGCACTCAAATGAAGCGGTTCCAACTCCAATCCTTCTTCCCAACCTTGTAAGCAACCACCTTACCATTGTTCTTCTTCTTGATGACAATGGAGGTGCTCTTGCTCTTGTTCTTCTGGTTGGGCTTGGTGTAGATGAGAGAACTCTTGATGGTGAAGCTCTTCTTGTTCTTCTCATCCGGAACCATCTTCTTGGGTTGAGGACACTTGTAGGACTTGTGGCCTTCTTGATGGCACTTGAAGCATGTCATGGTTCCTCTATTCTCAAGCTTCTTCACCATGTCGTGTCGGTTATCTTGAGAAGGTTGTACAATGCTCTTGCCCTTCAATCTTGCCAAGTCCCTCATGAGCCTTTCTACTTTTTGCTTGAGCTCATCATTCTCCTTGGCAATGAGATCATCACATGATTCTACAACAACATTCTCAGAGCATTTCTCATTGCAAGGGTTAGAGCAAGTTCAACAATTAAATCAATGCAAGAACTTGAAGCATCTACCTTGAAGATAAGGATCGCACAAGGGATATATTGCACCATTTCCAAAGAGTCATTAGTTGCATTCTTAATGCTCTCAATTTTTAGTTTGAGCTCTTCCTGTTCCTTGCTAAGCAATTCGAATTTGCACAACAAATCATCATAATTTGTAGCAAGAGAATAATTAAGACCATTAAAAGCATTAAGTTGTTTAATTTCTTTAGCTTGTCTTTTCATAACTCCTTGTTGCTCATGAATCAAGTTAAGAAGTTCATCAAAGGAGGGAGAGTCAGAGTCATCATCACTTAGATTGCTTTCGCTTTCCATACCTTTGGCCATAAGGCACATGTTTGATGATCATGATGTGCCAATGTTGGTGCGGGTGCTGAATCTCTTGATCGACTCGTCACTTGAGCTTGTGCTTGATTCTTCACCACCACTCACCGACTCTCCGAAGATAGCAAAAGCTTCATGCTTGGGCTTCTTCTCCTTCTTTTCTTGCTTCTTATTCTTATACTTGATCCTTTCAACCTTCATGAGTTGATGGTGAGGCCCATCTTTGAGGAAGACCATGTACCCCATCATGTTGATCTTCATCAAGCTCTTGTTCAAGATCTTGGCTTGCTTGAGAAGCTTGGGGTCCATCTCTTCTTTTTAATCACTTGAGGAGCTCTTGGCCGCATCCTCTTCTTCCTCTTCACTTGAGCTCTCTTGGATCATCTTCTTCAACATCTTGGCTTGCTTTCTTGCAAGAGCACTATGTGTCGGTGAAGAAGATGGCTCTCTTGGCTTGATGCCGTTGCGGAGCTCGTGGGCGATCACCTTTTGAGGACTTGATTTGGTGTCATGGTCTTGAGCTCTTTCTCATAGAGAATTGTTGTCAAAAAATCATAGTCCAGCCTTCGGAGGGAGTGAAGGATCTTGCGAATGAGTTTTATCTCTTCAATCTTCTTGAGTACATTCAATCGTGAGTACATTGATGAAGCATCTTCATGATCAAATTGCTTAAAGCTATTAAGCTTAGCAATGAGAACATGATATCTTTCATTGGCCTCATCCTTTGTGCCACCATGGTTCTCATTGATAGTCTTCCATAGCTTAAAGGAATTTTTGCAAGAAAACACACGATTGAACACATTGTCACAAAGAGAAGACAAGATTATACTTTTTGCAATAACATCATATTGTTTCTCTTGATGACCATCATTTTTCATTCCATCACTCACTACTCTCCAAACATTTAGGCCCCGTGCTTGGAAAAAAGCTTGCATTAACACCTTCCAACGTTGGAAGCCCATGCCATCAAACCGTCGAGCCATTCCTAAGGGATCCATCCCTTCCCCGACGAGCTAACTCACTAGACGGTGAAGCCTAACCATTCCAATGAGCTGGTTTTCACAATTTGCCAATAAAGTTGGCGTATTTTTGTGAAAGAAGTGAGTCCCAGCTCTGATACCACTTGAAAGGAATCTGTGCTCATAGCTGCCGAAAGCGTGATACCCTATGTCATGTGTGGTAGTTTGTATTGCCTTAGATGATATAATGATTGGAGGGGGTCACTACCCGCCCTTATATAGTTTGGGGGACAGGGTTACATGTAAGTCCTAGTTGAATAAGAGCTTATGAGTCCTACCTGAGTACTACTCGGGTAGTTTCCTTCTATTCCGACTAGTTCTACTCCTGTACGGGTAATTACAACTAGTGTAGGGTGTGGACCATGTCCCATCCCTTATCCTAGAATATGTATGCCATGTGCGTAGTCCCATGGCCTCAGGTTTGATAAGCCCCCGAGCTCTTCATAGTTGAGTACTACAGGTGTCGGTGTTTAACCTCCAAGCCCACCGAGGGATACCCTCGAGGTGGTAGTGGGATGTTGCCGAGATCAATAACTCGAAGGTGCATGGAACATGAAACTTTATACAAGTTCAGGCCGCAGTATGCGTAATACCCTATGTCCTGTTTGGTGGTTTGTATTGCCTTAGATGATGTGATGTTTGGAGGGGTCCCTGCCCGCCCTTATATAGTCTGGGGGGATAAAGTTACATGGAAATCCTAGCCAAATACGAGCTTAGGAGTCCTAGCCAAGTACTATTTGGGTAGTTTCCTTCTGTTCCGACAAGTCCTACTTCTCTACAAGTAGTTACAGCTGGTGTAGAGTGTGGGCCATGTCTCACCCCTTATCCTAGAATAAGTACACCATGTGAGAAGTCTCGTTGCTCCGGGTATGACAAGCCCCCGAGCTCTTCGTAGTCGAGTACTGCAGGCTTCCGAGTACTTCTGAAGGCGTCTTCGAGTTCTTCCAAACTCCGACTTAAAGTTGTCTTCCGAGTACTTCCTTGGCTGCTTCGAGGCTGTGAGGTGCTGATACCCCGAGTAGTTTTCATGTCTTCTTTTATATGGGGTGCGATGAAACTCGCACTCATATGGAGTAGCCCCCGAGCCTTAGGTTGAATCAAAGAATCAGGCTGAGGGTCAAATAATTCTTAAATCTTCTGCTCCTATCTTCTAAAAATTCAAAAAATAAGCTGGTGATGACACGTGTCCAGAGATACAATCACTGTTACATTTTTACAACATAATTATAGTAGTTATTACAAACCGGTTTCTAGTAGAGTACTGCAAACCTAACTGAAACAAATTTATACAGACATTGTTTGAAAACTTCAAGTTTCAACGAACATTATTCAGAGATGGCAGCGGAAAAGATACAACAACGCAACTACTCATCGTAAAGAAGGCACCATACTTAGCCCAGAGCATGGCGTCATTCCGAAGGGTCATTGCCGGTCGGGGACGGATCCCATTCTATGGACCAGCCAGGTGGTAAAGTGCAGGGCCAAGGAGAACTAGCAACTGAGTCCTCGAATGACATACCTGAAAACCACATTACTAGCAAGGTTGAGTATACTAATACTCAGCAAGGCTTACCCGTCAATTAGGTATACTTAGCCCATAATTAGACCAAGGCTCTAGGTTTCTTTTGCTGAAAAACAACAAAGAGTATGTCCTTATTTCCATATTTTAGCTTTCAGATTCTAGTTCAATTAGCCATTCTTAGTGAGCATCTATACTAGACAAGCAAGTTAGGTATTAAATCATACATCAATATTATTCCACCAACTGTTGCTCTTGTTACTCTATGTGGTAAAAGTATCAAGCAGTCTCAATCATCGTGAGAAATGGATGATTCCTGAATCGAATTTCATAGCCTTGCAAGGGATCCTAACTCACACACTCAGAAAGTTTCCTTTCTGGGCAACCATTCCCCTTATATTTCGGGTCGTGGATCAGCGCCACCACAAGCGACTGCAGGACTATACGCACATCCAATGTGTAGGACTTACGTCTACAGCGCGACTGTATAACTGTACTCCCGTCTGCTATGCAGAACATACTCCCACACGTCGGTGCGTGTGTACATAAACCAAAATTCGAGTGGTGGGGTATATGTCAACTTGCCGGGCCAATCAGGTACTAGGCTTACCGCGTACCATATTTACGGTATGTGGCTAGTACTTTCAAACACTTGACCACCACTACCACACACTGCAGCCTTATCAAATTGATCAACACAAGCGGGGTACCATTCCATGTCATGGTACTGCAGATAACCCCATCCGTGATCCTTATAGTGACTGTAAAATAGTAAACAATCAACTCCTATATCGCGCGAGTGACAGGAAATCACTCGACTTCTGCCGGTCCTATTAGCAAAGCATCTACTCAATAAGGACTCGGAAACATTACATAGGTTCTTGGGTTTCATGCAACTAGGGTTTCATAACAACTCCTAGCACTTAATGCACAAGATAGATATATAACAATATAAGTGTATAATTTAAAATACTGGGTTATGCACCGGGGCTTGCCTTCACTGGTGAGGTTGGGGTCAGTGATGTCAGTAGCTTCCGAACCTGGGTTCGGGGCTTCAAAAAGACCCTTGGCGATGTTTACTTGAGCTTCAGAAATACCCTCGTCGGGTTCCGGGATTAGCTCGTAGGTACCATCAGCGAGTGTCGTCAAATCTACATGATATGCAATGATTTGAAGCAAATGGTTATTATTTGAATATTTGGTTTTCACGATAAAGTTGCATTCCAACAAGAATGTATTCAATATATCACTTCAAGATTTAACTAATTTGTACAAAC
This sequence comes from Panicum hallii, assembly GCF_002211085.1. Lineage (NCBI taxonomy): Eukaryota > Viridiplantae > Streptophyta > Magnoliopsida > Poales > Poaceae > Panicum > Panicum hallii. The sequence goes on along the minus strand of NC_038046.1, from coordinate 26,305,813 downwards.
AACAAAAAGATTTGAAACTAAACTTAAGTAGAATTTTCTGGTGTAAAAACTTTGTTCAAAATGGTTATTTGGTGAAGGTTACAGAGCTGATCTGATCTACTTAACAGCATGTTTTTCAGACAGTTTATCTAGCTGATTGGGGTGTGCATCGGAAAAGTCCGATCTGTGCATACTGCATCGACTGTGTTTAGCCGATTGATTTGTCCTATATCGGCTGAGCCTTAGCCGATACCTGCCTGAGGTGTTAACCTGGGTAACTACTTGTGCACGCATCGGCTTGGTTTTTCTTTGGCAAAAGTAGCTGATAGAGGTGTAGCCGATTGACGTGTAGTTGATGAGCGTGCGGCCGATGGGTGTGTAGCTGACGGGCGTGTATTTTGCAAACAAGATCCTATAAAGGAACAGAGACTTGCATCTGGGTCCCAAATCAACTTGAATAGAAGAAGTTGAGCGGCGGCGATTAAAATCCGGCGAGGAGGCTCACCGGCAACGAGGGAAAGGTGGGGAAAAAGGTTCAGGAGCTCACGGCGGACTTGGGGGTGGCTGGAATCGTAGAAGGGAAGCTCGGAGGCGGCAGTTCGACTAGAATTGCCGGCGTGGTGAGGTTTCGGGGGCGGCGACGGTGTTCCGGTGACTGGAGTGCAGGAAGGCGAAGGAAATTGGTCAGGGAGCTTCGGCGTGGAGATGTGGTGCTGTTGGTGCTCGTGGCGAGGAAGAAGAAGGGGTGGAACTTCGGTTCGACTAGAATTAGAATGGCGGCGGAGAGTGAGATCGCCGGCACGACGTTCTGGGCTGCGCGTGCGCGAGAGGACGAAGAAGAGTGGATCAGGAAGGGGCAATGAGATGCAGCGATGCTGGTGGAGCACGAAATTGGAGAGGAGAAGCGGCGGAGACGGCTGACGGCGGTGGACAGAAGAGCTCCGGTGAAGTAGTCGAGCGGAGAAGAGAACAGGAATGCGGGTGCGCGCGAGGGGATAGAAGAAAGGAGAAGTTTACTGGGCGCGTTCCCAAGCTAAAAAGAGGTGTGCGGGCGGGCGGCAAGCAGCTGCTGGTGGTCGACAGCGCACGTGGCGGCTCAGGCGAGCAGCGGCGCGACGCGTCGGCACGAGGAGGAGCTAGCGGGGTCGGTTAAGCGGCGGGCGGGCGAGCTGGGGCCAGGTGGCGCAGGAAGAGCGGTGAAGGGGCAGCTGGCGGCCGGGGAAAACACCAGCGATGGGCGGTGGGTGGCGCTGTAGAGAACAGAGAGGGGAAGCAGGAGGAAGATGATGAGGACCTGTTCGTAAATTTTGCAAAAGTTCAAGGAGTTCACTCTAAAGTAAAATTTTCTTTCAAACTATAGCTCTATTGAAAATATGCCCAAAATCAAAAGTGTAGAGCTTAAAAAGATCTACCACTTTGCCTTAGGGTCCAACTTCAAAAGAGTTAGGGTTTTGAAATTACTTTTAAAAATCAACAAATCATTCAATTTCAAATAAATCCAAAATAAGTTTTACCCTTTCAATGAAGCCTTGGAGCATTTACACTTCTTACAGTGGTTAAAGAGTGAATACTCATATTTGCAAATCAACCCATCATACATTTTGAAATTACCTCCCATATATACACAATTTACAAAAAGAACCCTAATTTTTCCAATATTACAAAAATACCCTTTAATGTGTATTTATGTTTTTAAAGGCATTCATCAAAACAAACACAAACTTCACACAACTTCATACTAGAAATTCGCGTGCCTAGCTTCTAAGTACCTAAAATGTCACAGCCTCCCTCCCTAAAAAGAATCTCATCCCGAGATTCCGGATCAGAATGGAATTGGAAGATTAGATACTTGGTTTGGCTCTAAGGAAGTCTGGAAAGTTGTGTTGAAGATAAGACTGAGTTTCTGAAGTCGCTTCTTCTTCAGTGTGATGGTTCCATTGAATCTTAAACATCCTGACTGTCTTTTCTTGTGCTTCTCTCTTTAGTATCCAGTATTCTGATTGGATGTTCAATATAAGATAGGTCTGGCTCGATTTTGATGGTTTGGAAATTGATGACCTCGGTAGGGATTTTGATGCATTTCTTAAGCTGAGATACATGGAAGATATTCTAAATGACTGCTAGCTGGTAAGGAAGTTGAAGATGATAAGCTACAGGTCCACAAGTTTCAAGAATTTCAAAAGGTCCAATGTATTGAGGAGCGAGTTTTCCTTTCATACCAAACTGTTGAACACCTCGGGTAGGAGATACCCTTATATATACAAAGTCACAAACTTCAAATTGCAATGGTTTCCTTCGTTTGTCCACGTAGCTCTTTTGTCGAGATTGGGCTGTCTTTAGATTACTTTGAATAATCTTAACTTTTTCTTCTTCTCGAGTGACAAGATCGGGTCCAAAGATTTTACGGTTGCCGGTTTGAGACCAACTCAAAGAAGAGCGGCAACCGTATAATGCTTCAAAAGGAGCCATTTCGAGACTTGACTGATAACTGTTATTGTAGGAGAATTCTGCCAAAGCTAAGCATTTGTCCCAATTTTTGTCATACTGGATCACACATGCTCTAGGCATATCCTCTAGGATTTGATTTATCCTTTCCGTTTGTCCGTCTGTTTGCGGATGATACGCGGAGCTTCTGTGGCAGAACCGCCTGAATTATTCCGGTTCAAGTACACAGACCATCGCTATACAGGCGACAGGGTCTCAACGCACTTCAAACGGAACAACTCATTGGTCTGTCGGGTCACCGTCTGATTAAACCACGGTTACACAGGATCGATGTAGGTTTACCTCGCACGAAGGCGAGTCCAGCCTTACAACAGCTCACAACTTTTACACCACAGGATAATTAAACATTATTACACAGGGGTTTTATTTTGTCCTAGCTAATACGAATTTATACAAACATTGTTTGAAAACTTCAAGTTTTAATTGACAGTATTCAGAGGGGCAGCGGAAAAGATACAATAACGCGACTACTCGTCGCAAAGCATGGTATCAATCCGATGGGTCATTGCCAGCCGGGGACGGATCCCATTCCACGGACCAACCAAGCGGAACAGAATAGAGCCAAGGAGAACTAGCCACAGAGTCCTCGAATGGCATAACTAAAAACCACATTACTAGCAAGGCTAAGTATACTAATACTCAGCAAGGCTTACCCGATCTTTGGGTATACTTAGCCCATAACTAGACCATGATAGGTTGAACGGCTCTAGTTTTTTTGCTGAAAAGTAACAAAGAGTATGTCCTTACTTTCATATTTTATCTTTCAGATTCTAGTTTCTTTTAATCAGTCTAGGTAAGCACCTATACTAGTCAAGCAAGGTAGATATTACACATACATCAAAATTATTCCATTAACTGTTACTATTATTACTCTATGTGGCAGAAGTATCAAGCAGTCTTAATCTCCATAAGAAACGGACGATTCTGAATTGAATTTCATAACCTTGCAAGGGATCCTAACTCACACGCTCGGAAACTTTCCTTTCCGGGCAACCATTCCCCTCATATTCCGGAGCGTGGATCAGGGCCACCACAAGCGACTGTAGGACCATACGCACATTCACTGTGTAGGACGTACATCTACAGCGCGACTGTATGACTATACTCCTGTCTGCTATGCAGAACGTATTCCTACACGTCGGTGCGTGTGTGCAACAAAACCAAAATTCGAGTGGTGGGGTAAGTCCACTAGCCGGGCCAATCAGGTACTAGGCTTACCGCGTACCATATTTACGGTATGTGGCTAGTACTTTCAAACACTTGACCACCACTACCACACACTGCGACCTTATCAATCTTAAACCAACACAGACGGATACCCTTCCAAATCATGGTACTGCATATAATCCCGTCCGTGATCCTTATAGTGATTGCAAAATAGTAAACAATCAACTCGTATATCGCGCGAGTGATAGGAAATCACTCGACTTTTGTCGATCCTATTAGCAGAGCATCTATTCGGTAAGGACTCGAACAAACATTACATAGGTTCCTAGGTTTCATACAACTAGGGTTTCATACAATTCCTGGGTTATGCACCGAGGAACACCCCCTTCACTATACTCAACTCCATCATATTGCGGGGGCTCGGTGTAGCAAAATAACTGAAGTGACTCCCACAAAAGACGTGGAAAACCCTCCCAATGCAAGGCATTGGTATGAGCATGTCCCTCGTGGTCCCAAAAGATCTTTGAAAATTCCACCATCTGAAGCAAGAATTCAAATGGTGAGATTGAAGGTTTGCAACAAATAGTTGAATGGAATGTGAGTTAGATGCATGGGATAGCTGTGTGGCAGAACCGCCTCAATTATTCCGGCTCAAGTGCGCTAATGATCACTATACAGTTCTTATCATCTCAACGCACTTCAAACGGAATAATCTATTGGTCTGTCGGGTCTCCGCCCGATACAACCACGGTTCAACAGGATCGAAGCAGGCTTACCTCGCACGAAGGCGAGTTTACAATCATAGAATAGCTCATCAACTTTTAATTTACAGGTCTCTAAACATTATTACAAACCATGTTCAAACTTAGGTAAACTTGTACAAACAGTGTTCAAACTGACAAGCAGAACAGCTTGTCCAAACTCACAGCGGAAAGAAAAGATTACGCGACTACACACGCCGCGAAAGTGTACACCACGCTCAGCCCAAGGCCTGGTGTCACTCAGGAGGGTCACTGCCAGCTGGGGACGGGTCCCATTCCACGGACCAGCCAAAAGGAACGGACGTTGGCCATGCAGGGTTGTCCATGGAGTTCTTGAAAGTTATACCTGAAACAGATACTAGCAAGACTGAGTATTCTAATACTCAGCAAGGCTTACCCGAGTTTGGGTATACTTAAGCCCGTAACTAGACTCATGAAGGCATTGTAAAGGTTCGGAGTTATTTTCAGCGGAAAAGCAATTAAGAATATAATCTACTTTCAAGTTTTAGCTTTCAGGTTCTAGTTTGATTAGCCATTCTAGGTAAGCACCTATACTAAGCAAACAAGATAGATATTCTCATCCATTCAAAATTATTCATCAGTAGTTACACTTGTTACTCGATGTGGCAGAAGGGATAAGCAGTCTCGTTCATCGTGAGAGGCAGACGATTCCTGAATCGAAATTCAACCTTGCAAGGTAAACCTAATACACACGCTTGGAAGATCCAAAGATCGTTTCGAAGCAACCGTTTACCTTTCATTCCGGGTTGTGGATCAGGTCCACCACAAGCGACTGTAGGACCGTACACACACCAATTGTGCAGGACATATGTCTGTAGCGCGACTACAAAACCCGTATTCCTGTCTGCCTTGCAGAACGTACTCCCGCACGTCGGTGCGTGGGAGAACCAGATTACGAGTGGTGGGAGGTATGTCCACTTGCTGGGCCGATTGGTTACTAGGCTTACCGCTTACCATATTTCGTGGCATGTGGCTAGTACTTTCAAACGCTTAGCCACCACTACCACATGGTTCGGCCTTAACCACTTTTAACAAAACAGACAGGGTAAACCTTCAGGTCATTATACAATGCATGACCCTGTCCATCATCCTTATAGTGGTTGCAGAATTGTAAACAAGCAACTCCTATATCGCGCGAGTGACAGGAAATCACCTGACTTTTACCGGTTCTATTTAGCCGAGCATTTAAGCGATTAGGACTCGGGTACAATACATTGGGTTCCTAAGATTTTATGCAACTAGGGTCTCACTTCAATTCCTAGACGTAATGCAGGATACATAATGTATAAGTGAAATGGTAATAAGTTGAAATACTGGGATATGCATCGGGGCTTGCCTTCTTGAGTGGGATTAGGGGCGGGAGTGTCAGAGGCTTCCGAACTTTGGTTCGGGGCTTCAATTAGTTCCTCGACGGCTTGTGTTGGGTCTTCAGAAAACCCTTGGTCTTGTCCTAAGACCAACTCATAATCTCCGTCGTCAAGCGTTGTTGATTCTATATGATATGCAATAAAATAAATGAGACGAAATTTATACTTAAGGTCTTATGTTACAACAAAGTTGCAAGCTAAACAAGTCAATACACAAGAGTTCATGAAACATAGGGGTTTAGACTTGAACAAGTCATGATCATAACACTGAATTTATTGCCAACAGGACTCATAACATTTGCATTTGAATTTCAATTTCAAGTTTAAAATCACACCTGAGGCAAAAAGGATCATAAGATTTTGTAAATCTAATTATACACTAAACATCAACACATTAGAGTATGGTAAAAAGATCTTAACCGATTAGGTTTAAAGAGTATGCTTAACTAACCTTAAAACATTTCAAAATTTGAAATGTTCAAACTTAAAAGAACTTTATATTATCGAACAAAGTTAAGTGTAAAACCTTAACATAAGACCACATAAGACTCAAAGCAATTACATCCCGAAAATCATAAGTAACAAAATTAAGGTGTATAAGTTATACACAAGAATACTCTTTTAACTTTAGATTTGAAAAAGACATAAAAGCATTTAGTTTCATTCTAAACTTTACTAACCAAAGTTATAGGGTTGAAAATCTAGTTTCCAATGAAACTTGTTTTGTATTTTTTTTGCATTTTTCTACAATTTATACGGAATTAAACATGTTGCAGCCAAAGAAAAGAAATTAAACAAAAGCTCTTTGCAGAAAACCGCTTAGCAACTTCTCCCTTTTCACAAATCCACACCTTCCTCTCTAACCTCCCCTTACAGGTGGGGCCGCCTGCTTCTTCCCCCTTTCCCCCTTCTTCTGCTCACGGCCACAGGCCGAGCGCCGGGGCAGCGCGGTGACCTGCTCCCGTCGGCGATCTGCACACGGCCGAACCTGACTACACGGCGTCCCTCACGCGCAGACCTGCACAGAACATCCCCACTTCCCCCCCTCTTCTCTAATCCCTCTGCTGACCAGGAACATCACGACCGGCGGCGCCCCATGGCTTGGCCATGGTGGCCGGCAATGCCAGGGCTGCGGGGCACTCAATTGGGCGGCCAGGGAGCATCACCAACGCTCCCTGAGCGAGCAACAACCCTAGCCAAGACTCGAGACAGCCGGAGCCCGCGGCTCGACGGCGGCGCCCCATGGCCGCAGCACGGCCATGGCGGGAGGGTGCGTTCCGGCCATCCAGGCCTTGGAGCAGGCGCTATTCTACCCCTGCTACGATCTATCACCCGCCCTTGTCCTCCCAAACCACCCAGAACAGACCCAAAGGGTCGAGAGGAGGCTGCCCACCGGAGCCAGTCAGTGGCGGCGCTTGGAACCGAAACAGAACATCAAAATCCGGTGAGGGTAGAAGCGAGGATGGCCTGGGAAGTGACGGGATGGGTAGTGGATGGTGTCACACAGCTCTGGGTATAGGCAATTGAAGAGGGGCTAGAGGACGGCGACGGGAGCTCATCGGAGGTGCGTGGCGGCCATGTGGGAGGTGTCTGCCGACGTGGAGAAACAAGAGATGGCCAGCGAGGAGAAAGCGGGCACCCGGAGGGAGGGCCGAGCGACGCGTGGAGAGGGCGAGCAGGAGGTGGAGGCGGCGCTTTGCACGGCGGCGGCCGGGGAAGGCATTGCAGCGGTGGCAGGAGCAGAGCAGGGGAGCAGAGAGGCTCAGGGGAAGAAGAAGAGAGGGAAGAAACGTCTAAGGGTTCATATGTAAAACTAAAAAGATCCAAGGGCCTCACTGTAAAGCAAAAATCCCCGCTGATCCAAAGCTCAAATGAAAAAGTGCCCAAAAACAAAGTTGTAGAGTTTTTCAAACTCTACAAAAATGCTTTAGGGCTCAAGTTCCAAAGCTCAAAGTTTGCAGCTTTATAAGATAGATTTCGAATAGAAGTAAAATTTGAATTACCTTGGTCCTTACCAAGGTAAATTTGATCAAATCTTGAACATATTTGCAAAAATTTTAAGGAGGTCATGATGACTTGCATTCTTACACATTAGTCCTCAAGTAAACACAAAAGTTACTTTTATACATCATTTACTTTATATAAAAGCCCTATAGTTATTGTTCTAATTACACAAAGATCCCTACCTTTCTACCATAAACCCATTGTTCTTAAGATTTAACCTCCCTTTTTCACTTTTCTCACTGTAAAGATAAAAATTAAACACTTAGCATGATTTTTCTCCTAGGTTCTAGTGCTACCTTCTATTTAACTCAAGTAACACTTAAGAGCCTATATTTTATAGAAATTACCCTAGCCTTTTGTACTACCCACCTATTCCATAGTAAACATACAAATAAGCATACATATATAGTACCAAAACCTAGTGTCCCTGTTTTCTAATTACCTGAATGTCACAAGCTGGAATCCAACTACCCTGCCGAGAACTCACAAGGTAAATGGAACGGGACAACCGATTCTGATAACCATAAAGACTGGAAATCAGATGGATGTTATAGATCTTGAGAATAAAGCAATAGATGCCAAGACTTTCAACTAAGGCTGTCACAAGATTCCTATCGAAACTGCACTGGAGATAGACAACACTCTAGATGTTCTCAAAAGAACAACACATTCAATACATTCACTCTGTTTGATCATGGATTATGCATGCACGTACTATCCAACCTCACAACCAAAAATAATTACCAAATATCTTTGGACTTACCTGGTTAATTTCGGTGGTACAATACATACGTCTCTCTCTATAATAACTAGTCGATAAATCCTATCCGTCTTAACCTATTACTTGTGGTTAATGTACCTGCAGAAAACCACAGTTGTATATAACGAACCTTTCATGCCAGCACGTCATGAAAGCGTCCCCAAACATTACTGTTCACTATAGAAACAGTATCCGTACAATTCCTGCCGTACGGATGACGTTAACATATGTTACGTCTGCAACGTATTCACGGGGGTACCGTATGAAACGGGGGTATGAACAGCGATCACCATACCCTGTGCCTAACCATATACTCCTAATATAATCAACTTATCGTTGGTATATTGGCAGCATCTCAAGTAGGCCACTGCTTGAGAAACAGTGTTCTGTTCGCATCACCGACGGCAAGGCCAAGCTCTCTCAGTTGTCTGAGGATCCTTACCCTCTTACCTCAACGTCAAATGCGTCGTTACAAAATATGAAGTTGATTGTGCTCGAAAGTAAATTTGTTACAGAAATGTAGTGCTGGAAGTTAGAGTAGTACTATATACATATATATTAGTGGCCACCTGATAACTCCCATATAAACCCTTAGTGCTTTACGATCTAAGCACAAACTTTAGCGAGTCCAATGTAATTTGTAAACAAAAGTTAAATAAATTTTTATTCTGAAAATATTTTTAAGAACTGCTGCAATCTATAAGCATAAACCTACAGCTCTGATACCAGCTATGGCAGAACCACCTGAATTATTCCGGTTCAAGTACGCAGACCATCGCTATACAGGCGATAGGGTCTCAACGCACTTCAAACGGAACAACTCATTGGTCTGTCAGGTCACCGTCTGATTCAACCATGGTTACACAGGATCGATGTAGGTTTACATCGCATGAAGGCGAGTCCAGCCTTACAACAGCTCACAACTTTTACACCACAGGATAATTAAACATTATTACACAGGGGTTTTATTTCATCCTAGCTAATACGAATTTATACAAACATTGTTTGAAAACTTCAAGTTCAAATTGACAGTATTCAGAGGGGCAGCAGAAAAGATACAATAACACGACTACTCATCACAAAGCAGGCACCATACTCAGCCCAAAGCATGGTGTTATTCCGATGGGTCATTGCCAGCCGGGGATGGATCCCATTCCACGGACCAGCCAAGCGGAACAGAACAGAGCCAAGGAGAACTAGCCATAGAGTCCTCGAATGGCATACCTGAAAACCACATTACTAGCAAGGCTGAGTATACTAATACTCAGCAAGGCTTACCCGACCTTTGGATATATTTAGCCCATAACTAGACCATGATAGGTTGAACGGCTCTAGTTTTGTTTTACTAAAAAGTAACAAAGAGTATGTCCTTACTTTTATATTTTATCTTTTAGATTCTAGTTTCTTTTAATCAGTCTAGGTAAGCAGCTATACTAGTCAAGCAAGGTATATTACGCATATATCAAAATTATTCCATTAACTGTTACTGTTATTACTCTATGTGGCAGAAGTATCAAGCAGTCTCAATCTCCGCGAGAAACGGACGATTCTAAATTGAATTTCATAACCTTGCAAGGGATCCTAACTCACACGCTCAGAAACATTCCTTTCCGGGCAACCATTGCCGTCATATTCCGGAGCGTGGATCAGGGCCACCACAAGCGACTGTAGGACCATACGCACATTCACTGTGCAGGACGTACGTCTACAGTGCGATTGTATGACTGTACTCCTGTCTGCTATGCAGAACATATTCCTACACGTCGGTGCATGTGTGCAACAAAACCAAAATTCGAGTGGTGGGGTAAGTCCACTAGCCGGACCAATCAGGTACTAGGCTTACCGCGTACCATATTTACGGTATGTGGCTAGTACTTTCAAACACTTGACCACCACTACCACACACTGCGACCTTATCAATCTTGAACCAACACAGATGGGTACCCTTCCAAATCATGGTACTGCATATAATCCCATCCGTGATCCTTATAGTGATTGCAAAATAGTAAACAATCAACTCCTATATTGCGCGATTGATAGGAAATCACTTGACTTCTGCCGATCCTAATAGCAGAGCATCTATTCGGTAAGGACTCGGACAAACATTACATAGGTTCTTAGGTTTCATGAAACTAGGGTTTCATACAATTCCTAGCACTTAATGCACAAGATAGATATATAGCAATATAAGAGCATAATTTTAAAATACTGGGTTATGCACCGGGGCTTGCCTTCTTGGGTAGGGCTGGGGTCAGGAATGTCAATCGCTTCCAAACTTTGGTTCGGGGCTTCAGTAAGATCTTCGGCGACGTGCAGTTGGTCTTCAGATATACCCTGCTCGGGTTCCGGGACCAACTTGTAGGTTTCGTCTTAAAGCGTCGTTGATTCTACATGATATGCAATGATTTAAATTAAGTGATTATTAAGTTAATAACTTTCCTTCACGATAAAGTTGCAATCCAATAACTCACATTGAAAGCATCACAAAGCAAGGATTTGAATTCCAAGAATTTCAACTTACTTATGGTACATTAAACCAATTAACTCTACTAGCATCATAATTAATTTCTATAGCTTCAAGCATAGGAGTACTGAGGTTAGGAATTTAACTACACATACCTAAAGTTAATACAAGACTTCTGTTAATTTTTCATATTTTTAAACCTAATAGAATAGTAGTATAAAAATGGACAAATTCAAACTTAAGATAACAAGTTTTATGTTTATTTTGAAATCTACAGAGGTTCTGACCTTGAATTTTGATAAATGTGTTCACCTCTATCAGATGAGCTTGCCATAAATTTTTGAAAGCAGAAGCTAAGTTATTTGAATTAAATTCAAATTTCAAGTTTAAATCAAATCCTAAGGCAAAATAGTGCTATAAAATTATTCAAAATTCCTTATGAATTACTCAACATCAGAACAACACATGGTAAAAAGATTTAAGTATGGAAGCATCAGTAGCATGCTTGAATAAATTTACTTGATTTCAAACTTACTTTGCACAAGTTTAAATTAGTTAAAGTTAGAGTACAGTACTGGTGGTGATATTTGCACACACGTTCACTCATATCACATACAAGTTGCATACCAAAAATCACATGAAATAAAGCTAGCATGCAAAAGATACATGCAAGATTCCCTTTTGATAAACTTTAAAATAACACTTAAAGCATTAAGTTTCAAACAAAACTTTAGTAACAAAAGTTGTAGAACTGGACTTCTAAAGTATAACAGAACTGGTTTGACAATTTTTGGATTTTTGTACAATTTGCTATAGATTTTTAAAGCTGGCTGATTTGAATTGAGGGGGGTACTGATATTTTGCAGAGAGGACCATAGAAAGAAAAGAATATCTGCAATTGGGTCCCTAGCCGGTTTGAACCGAGGGACAGCAACGGTGGCGGTCAAATTCCGGCGAGGATGGTCATCAGTGGCGAGGGAAAAGTGGGGGAAAAAGTTTAGGAGCTCACGCCGGGCTTGGGGGTGGCCGGAGTCGAAGAAGGAAGGTGCGGAGACGGTGGTTCGACGGAGAACCGAGCCGGTGCGGCATGGTTTCAAGGCGGCGGCATTCCGGCGGCCGAAGTGCAGGAAGGCGGTGAAGAAGTGGCTAGGAAGCTTCCAAGAGGGGGCGGAGCGGCGGGACGACTGCGAGACCGAGCGGCAGCGGTGGACAGAACGGCCGGCACGGCGTTCTAGTGGCGTGAGAATGAGGGGGTGGAGAAGAACTGGTCAGGGAGCTTTAATGGGGTGTAGTGATGCCGGTGGAGCACGGAATTGCGGGCGTGGAGCGGCGGAAATGGCTGACGATGATGAGCAGAGCCGGCGGCGGTGGTGTGGCGGCGGTGCCGAGCGGAGAAGAAGCCGAGGGGCGAAAATGCGGGTGCTTGAGAGTGTAAATGAAGTCGAGGAAGACTCTTGGATGTGCTGCGGGAACAAGAAGGGCACGAGCGAGCTAGAGTAGCTGCTGGCGACCGGCGGCACGACGTGGCGGCTTCGGGCAACAGCGGCACGACATGGCGGGGCGGGGGAAAGCCAGCAGGGGTTGGGCGAGTGGCAGGCGGGTGAGCTGGAGGGCCAGGTGGTGGGGTTAGAGCGGCGAGGGGCAGCTAGCAACGCGGGAGCTTGCCGGTGAGGGGCGGCATCGGTGGAGCAGAGCAGCAGAGAAACAGAGAGGAAGGGGAGAGAGAGGAAGACGACGAGGACTTCTCCGAAATTTTCCAAAAGAGCAAGGGGTGCACTGTAAAGTAAAATTTTCTTTCAAACTGTAGCCCAAATGAAATATGCCCAAAAGCAAAAGTGTAGAGTTTAAAAAGATCTACAACTTTGCTTTAAGGGTTAGCTTCAAAAGAGTTAGGGTTTTGAAATTATTTCAAAATGTGACAAACTATTAAATTTCACATAAAACCTATTTAAAATTCACATTCCAATTGAGACCTTATGGTAATTCTACTTCTTACAGTGGTTTAAAAGTAAATTCTTGCCTTTACAAAACTAACCTTCATACAATTTGAAATTACCCTATCTTCAAACACATTTAGCAAAGGAACCCTAATTTTTCCATAATTACAAAAATACCTTTTAACTTGCATTTAGGTTTTTAAAAGCATTCATCAAAGCAACACACACTTCATTCTAACAAGCACAACTTATACTAAAAATTAACATGCCTTTCTCCTAAATACCTGAATGTCACAGCCTTCCCCCTAAAAAGAATCTCGTCCCGAGATTTCGGAACAGGATGGAATCGTATGATTAGATATGGGGATTGGCTTTAAGAAAGTCTGGAAAGTTTCATTGAAGATATGACTCAGTTTCCCAAGTCGCTTCTTCTTTGGTATGATGGTTCCACTGAATTTTAAACATCTTGACGGTGTCTCTTCTTGTGCTTCTTTCCTTGGTATCCAGTATTCGGATCGGGTGCTCAGTATAAGACAGATCTGATTCGATTTCGATGGCTTGTGAATCGATGATCTCGATAGGGATTTTGATGCATTTCCTAAGTTGAGACACATGGAAGACATTATGAACGGCTGCTAGTTGAGGAGGAAGTTGAAGATGATAAGCTACGGGTCCACAGACTTCGAGAATTTCAGGAGGTCCAACATATCGAGGAGCGAGTTTTCCTTTTATGCCGAATCATTGAATACCTCTGGTAGGAGATACTCGGAGATACACGAAATCACCAACTTCAAACTGTAATGGTTTTCTTTGTTTGTCCGTGTAGCTCTTTTGTCGAGATTGGGCTGCCTTTAGATTATTTTGAATGATCTTCACTTTCTCTTCTGCTTCAGTAACAAGATCGGGTCCAAAGATTTTACGTTCGCCAGTTTGAGACAACCTCAAAGGAGTTCGGCATCGGCGACCGTATAATGCTTCAAACGGAGCCATCTTAAGACTCGACTGATAACTGTTATTGTAGGAGAATTCCGCCAAAGCTAAGCATTTGTCCCAATTTTTGTCATATTGGATTACATAGGCTCTAAGCATATCCTCTAGGATTTGATTTATCCTTTCCGTTTGTCCATCTGTTTGTGGATGTTATGCAGAACTTCGAATTAATTTGGTTCCAAGAGAATGTTGGAGTTGCTCCCAGAAACGAGCAATGAATTGTGCTCCACGATCAGAAATGATCGTCTTAGGTACTCCATGGAGACGAACGATTTGGTCAAGATAGATCTCGGCATACTTTTTAGCATTGTAAGTAGTATGCACGGGAAGAAAATGGGCGGTCTTGGTTAATCGATCAATGATTACCCAAATAGAATCATGCTTTTGAGAGGTGTTGGGTAAGCCAACAATAAAATCCATGTTGATATCTTCCCACTTCCAAGAAGGAATGGGTAAAGGTTGAAGAACACCAGCAACCTTTAAGTGACTAGCTTTAACCCTTTGACAAACATCACATTCTGAGACATACTTTGTAATCTGTCTTTTCATGCAAGTCCACCAGAAGTTTTGTTTCAAGTCTTGGTACATCTTGGTACTGCCGGGGTGCATGGGAAACTTGGATAGATATGCCTCGTCCAATATCTGCTTGCGAAGCTGGTGGTCCTTGGGTACAACAATACGCCCATTGAACCATAGAATCCCTTTGTGATCCACTCGGAAACACTTGTACTTTTCTTCGCCTTGGGCTAACATGTGGCAGAACCAACCTGAATTACACCGGCTCAAGTACGCAAGTCCACTCTCAAGGGCTCCAACGTACTTCAAATGTTGTAATCCCTTGGCCTGTCGGGTAACGTCCTGATAAACCACCGAATATAGGATCAAACAAGGTACCTCGCACGAAGGCGAGTCCAGAGATACAACTGCCATCATGTTTAACATCACAAGCATTTATATTACAAGAATTTTTCCATAAGTAGTATTAGTTCTTAAACTGATAGAATTTATTACAAACCAGTTCGAAGTTTCAAGTTCATGGCAGCGGAGTTTAAAATACGACAACTATACACGTTGCCAGTACGGACATCATGCTAAGCCCTGGCATGACATCACTCGGTATGATCAGTGTTGGCCGGGGACGAGTCCCATTCCATGGACCAACCATCGGGCAGAGCAAAAGGTTATCGTACAGGTAGAGCAGATTCCTCAGGGGGATTACCTGAACAAAAGTCACAATACAAGACTGAGTATTCTAATACTCAGCAAGGCTTACCCGTTTCATGGTATACTTAGCCATGTAACTAGACTTATGAAGGCTTTAATGGTTATGGGTAAAGTTTTCAGCTGAAAAGCAATAAAGAGTAGATCCTTAATTTCAAATTTTAGCTTTCAAGTTCTATGTGATTATCCATTCTAGATAAGCACCTATAACTATTCAAGCATGGTAGAATCTTTAGCCAAACATCATCTTTGATAACCATAAAGTTGCTCTTGTTACTCTATGTGGCAAAGGGATCAAGCAGTCTCAAGCTCCGTGAGAAACGGACGATTCCTGAATCGAATTTTAGCCTTGCAAGGGTAAACCTAACTCACATGCTTGGAACATCCAGAGATTGTTCCGAAGCAACCGTATGCCTTTCATTCCGACTCGTGGACCAGATCCACCACAAGCGACTGTAGGACCATACGCACATCCAATGTGCAGGACGTATGTCTGTAGCGCGACTACATGACCATACTCCTGTCTGCTTGTGCGAAACGTACACCTACAGTGTGCGTGACTGTAGGACGTACTCACATCCGCTGCGGAACGTACTCCCGCACGTCGGTGCGTGTGCGAAAAACCAAATTACGAGTGGTGGGAGGTATGTCCACTCCTCGGGCCGATTGGTTACTAGGCTTACCGCTTACCATATTTCGTGGCATGTGGCTAGTACTTTCAAACGCTTAACCACCGCTACCACACACTGCGACCTTAACCAAATTCACCAACACAGATGGGTATCATCTCCATCATGATACATCACATAAATCCCGTCCGTCATCCTTATAGTGATTACAGGAATGTAAACATTGAAATTCCTATATGCTCGCGAGTGACAGGCAATCACTCGACTTCTACCGGTCTATTTAGCGTAGCAGCTATTCGAACTCAAGTTCTAGTATTCAGTACATTGGTTCCTAGGAAAATGCAACTAGGGTTTCTCCTACAATTCCTAAGAACTTAATGCATAGATAGGTATAAATAAATGTAGATTGCAGTGTAAATAAAGTAGGGGGTTATGTCTGTGGCTTGCCTTCGTTGGTGGGGCTAGAGTCAGGGATGTTAGTATTATTATCTTCCGAACTTAGGTTTGGGGCTTCAGATAATCCCTTGGTGACGTTCACTTGGTCTTCAGAAATATCCTCTGCAGACTCCTGGGAGATCCCGTAGGTACCGTCTATGGAAGTAATTGTATCTACATGTAATGCAACATTACATTCAAAGTGTGCACATAAAACTATTTTAGTTCACGATAAAGTTGCAATCCAACACTCATTTAACATATTACTCATATAACAACAAAAAAGATCTGAAACTAAACTTAGGTAGAGCTTTAGGTGGACAACTAATTAAAATTGACTATTTGTTGAGGATTACAGCAGAGCTGATTGGAAACAACAGGGTTTTAGCCGATAGAATCGGCAAAGGAGGGAATTATCTACATAGTTTTTAGGAAATCTGCTAATTTCTGTTTGGAAGAGAAATCAGTAGGAGCGGTCCCTGTGTATGATCAGAGGGGATTAGCCAATTTGGGTTCACCTGAGGTCAAATCGGCTGATATAGAGAGGAACATTGAAGGTTCAGTACTCCAAGGATAGAAAAAGGAAAGATCTTGCCGATTGGATTATCAGCATGTTTCTAGTCTATCTGATTGGTCGGTGCATTGGCCTTAACCGATTCACGTGCATCAGGTCTAGCCGATTGGATGTCTACTGGTGCTAGCTGATTGGCTAAAGCTGTATCGGCCGTGCCTAATAGAGACTCTTAGTGTGCTAACTTGCCGATCTGTGGTGGTGTGTTTCGGCACGTGCAGCCGATATGTCATCTAAATCGGATGTCTAGCTGATCACTACGCGCATCGGCTTAGCCGATTTGTGTTTTTAGCAAACTAGTCGATCTGTGAATATCGGCACGCTAGTCGATCAGTGTATGTAACTATTCAATATTGGAAGTAGCCGATTGTGCAACACCTACTCTACTCGTGTGGCATGTAACTATCCGATTGCGCATTGGTAAACTAGTCGAGAGTGTGAACATCAGCCGAGCTGATATGTGCGCATGTACTAGATTTGTGAATCGGTACAAGTAGTCGATCAGTGCATTTTCAAACTAGTTGATTAGTGAACATCGGCTGAGCCGATTTATGTACGTGTACTAGTCGATTGGTGAATCGGCATACTAGTCGATTTAGTGCATCGGCACATTAGCCGATTTACACATCGGGTAGAACTAGTCGAGTGATGTATCGGCATAGCTAGTTGATTAATGCGAGTGACTAGCCGATGGTGCATTGGTAGACTAGTCGAACTATGCATCCGTACAGTCTATGTCTCGGTGTATTCAGTCGATTGGTGGGTTGGCTGTGTAGCTGGTTTTCACCCTTAATGTTCTCCTACAGCTATTGGGGTACATCAACCGTGTAGCTGATTGTCTTACTCTGCACTAACTGTGCCTAACTGAGATGTGCTTAAGTGTTATTCTAGGTAACTAGGTGCGGTTGCATCGACTTGATTATGTCAGTACAACAATCGAGTGACTTACAGTCGATGGGTGTCCTACAGATGTGCAGCCAAAAGGCATGTGGCCGATAGGGGTGTGTTCTATGGGTGTATAGCTGAGGGGTGTGTGGCCAAATATCTTAGTCAATAAATCGGCCGATAGAAGTGTGTTGGCAGGAGGGGTAATGAAGGAATTTAATACAGAAAGGGGCCCTAAAAGATTGCAAACTAGACACGGACAAGGTCATGATAGAAGAGCACGAGCACTCGTGTGAAAGGGTTAACTAAACATCATACATGTCTATCACAAAAATATGAGCTAACACTATCAAACTTATCAGCAATGCAAAATGAAAAACAAGCTATGTACCAAACATATCATTCACTCTTCTACTGGGCTGTCATTTATCGAGTATTGACTAACTTAAGTAGCTACACTTAAAGAACATGTTTAATTTCATAAAATAACTAGGGCTGGTTTCGTTTTAACCTAATAGATAGGGTTTATACACTATAAGCATCTGATCTTAAGATTAAGATCTGATGCTACAAAAATTATAACAAATAGAACCAACAGAATCAAAATTACCCTAAAATTTTCAAAACATTTTATGCAGTAAATAAATTAGAAGAATTATTTCCAACTGTTAACACCTAGAACATATTTTATATTTTAGAACAAACCACCTATAGTGCTGGAGCTATAAATTTAACTCAGCACTGGCCAAACATAAACATAGCTTCTGCAAATTTACCAGAATTTATCCTTAAAGAAATAGTGCTGATAAAATACACACAAACAACACAATTATATCAAGATCTATTTATATCAAGAGTTTCAGACAAGATCACGTGCTGAAACTTTTGTGGACAAGTTATAATACTCAGCAACATTATTTCATAATATTTTCCTAATTTTTCATGAACCAAAACTTTTATACATGAAATAACTTCAAACTCAAGCCCAATTTCATAGCTTGAGTCACACAGTGCTTCTGTTCCTAAGATTTTTATCATGGATTGCATGTGCTAAGTAGAAGCTATGGGAATAGATTCAGCTATACACATCAACAGAATCATCTCTCAATAAATTCTAAAGATTCAATCAACATAGTACAAAGGTACTTAAAATCTTTGGTTATCGATCAATACTGGGTCTAAAATTTTTACGCAGATCTACACATGGTATGTACATCTCATGTTCCAAAAATCACAGGCAGCACAAGCATAGATCATGAGATACAATTAAATCACTCATTTCCTAACAATTAATCTAGAGTACAAAATAAACAGAACTAACTTAAGTGCATAATAGAAAACTTGTAGTATTGACTAGTATAACTCAGAACAATTGAGTTTGCTATTTTTAGAATTTTCTACAAATTTTTAGGAATTTTAAAAGTTCACTGAAATAGATTTGAAAGACTCAGACTACTTTGCAGAAAGGACCCAAGAACTTTTCAAATCAAGGCAATCAAGTCCTTGGCCAGACTTGACAGAGGACAGGGGAAAGGCGGTGGTGTTTTGGCGAGGGGAGTCGCCGGCGGCGAGGGGCTAGGGGTGGAGGAGCACAAGGAAGTAGAGAGGGACCTCGGGCGGCGTTCGGGTAGAGCTGGGGTGGTCGGAGGCGAGCCGGCCACAGAGCTCTGCTCCGGGCGGCGGCGGCAGGTGGCGGCGGTGGTGCTCCGGCGGTCGTGAGCGGTGGGGAAGGGGTCGGGGAGCTTCAGTGCGCCATGGGGAAGCTAGCTGCGGGGTCGATTGGAGCCGAGGAAGGTCGGGGAGGGGTGCTCCACGGTGAGCAGGGGGTGGTGGTGGCCATGGCATGCGGTGGCGCCTCTGGCGTGCGGGCAGGAGCTCGGCCTGGCTCAAGGAGAAGCGGAGCAGGTGCGGGGTGAAGTGAGGCAGCCTGGAATGCAAAGAATCACAGTGGGACGGCGGAGGATGGCCGGAGATTAGGGCTCGACGTGGAGGTCCGAGCATCGCGGCGAAGGGCACTTCGGCGGCTGACATCTCTGTTTGAAGTAGAAAGGAGAAGAGAAGCCGAGTGCGGAAGAGAAAGGAGAATACCTTGGCAACTTGCTCACTAGCTTAAGTAGAAGGATGAGGAAGCAAGGGCACGGTACGGCAGGCGGCGGCAAACAGCGGCCGGAAGGGCACGGCTGAGCCGCAGGACCGCGTGGCGGCCGCGAAGGAAACCAGAGGGGAGGGCTAAGGTGGTGACCTAGTGCCGAGGCGACGCGTGGAACGGCGTAGAGGCTGGCACATGCGAGGTAGAGCGGCAGCACGGCGGTGGCAGGGGCGGCGCAGAGCCCGCAGAGAAGAAGCAGAGGAGGAAGAAAAGGGGGATGAATCCAGGGACTGGATTGCAAAATAGAGAAATCCTAGGGGCTTATCGGTAAACCATAATTTTCCATAAATCTAGGGCTCAAATGAGAAAATGGTAAAAACAAAAGTTGTAGTACTTTTTAGAAGCTACAACTTTTCTTTAAGGTTCAAATTCAAAAACTCAAAGTATCAGGTATTATTTTGAACCTTGGACTAAATTCAAAACTATAAAGTTTTCTTATCCTCATGAGTGTAAAATTCATAAAGTTCAGGACCTATTTGCAAGTTTTCATGTAATTTCATGATGACTTACATTATTACACTTTAACCCCTAGTAACTTTGAAAGTTACTTTTGTAATTCAACAGTTGCATAAAAGGACTCATATTTTTGGAAAATTATACATAGGTCCGTATTTTCACAAATGCACTCAATTCAACACATACATTTCAACACAACCATTACAAATGAAACCTTTGGGAAAATATATTTTTTTACAGAAAGTAATATAATGTGTTTGCAAAACAACCCTTCACCTATTTTGAAATTACTTTCCATCTAATACATTTTTCCATAATCATAAAAGATACCCTTTTGACTTGCATTCAAGTTTTTTTTAAAAGCTTCATATAAACACACACAAGCTTTACACTAACAAGCACATACTTCACACTAACAAATAATGTGCCTAGTTTGCATATACTTGAACTGTCACAGCCTTCCCCCTTAAAAAGAATCTCATCCCGAGATTCAGGAAAACAAGAATTGGGAGGTTCGGCAGTTGGACTGGTTCACCTATCATCACAAACCTAATAAAAGCAAACCTTAAATTAAGCCACACTATTCCAAAACAACATTCCAACACTACAAGTCACTCTAAGCATCCTTAAGAAAAACATAGATACAAGCTTTCAATCATACACCTTGAAAAGACTGCGGAAAAATGTGAGTTAGACTTATGGAATGACTGTAATGCAACTATTCGGCTCAAAACTCACAAGGTAAAAGAAACAAGATACCTATTCTGATAACAGCAAAGTCTAAAAATCAAAAGAATGTTATAGATCTTGAGGATGTAAAGATAAAGGCCGAAACACAAAACCCTAAGGCTCTCGGTATGACTATTTCAAGGCTGCACTTGTGATTATCAACACTCTAGATATCCTTAGAACAACAAAACATTCACTTTGTTTACTCATGAAATATGCATGCACGTACTATCATCCTTACAATAAAAAATAACTGCCAAGTAATCTTGGTCTTACGTGGTTAGTTACGGTGGCACAATATAAATACATCTCTCCCTGTAATAGCTAGTCGATAAATTCTATTCGTCTTAACCTATTTTAACCGTGGTTAGCATACCTGCAGAAAACCACAAGATATATATATATATATATATATATATATATATATATACCGAACCTTTCATACCAGCATATTGGCAGCATCTCAAGTAGGCCACTGCTTGAGAATCAGCGTTCGGTTCGTATCACCGACGGGAAGGCTAATCCCCTGTTAGCTGAGGATCCTTACCTCCTTACCTCACTATCGAAGGTGTCGTTATAGAAAGTAAAGTTGGGTTGTGGATGAATTTAAGTTTTGACAGAAAAGTAATGTTGGTAGTTAGAGTTATATATATATATATTATAGCCACCTCTAATTCCCTTAATAAGCATAACCCTAGGGCTTTACGTACTAAGCACAATCCTTAACGAACCCAACGTAGTTTTACAAAATACGTTGTTGGTCAAATTTTTATACTAAAAGTATTTTTAAGGCAATTCATATCTCCGGGGTACCCTTGTTAGCTCTGATACCAGCTGTGGCAGAACCAACCTGAATTACACCGGCTCAAGTACGCAAGTCCACTCTCAAGGGCTCCAACGTACTTCAAACGGTGTAATCCCTTGGCCTGTCGGGTAACGTCCCGATAAACCACCGAATGTAGGATCAAACAAGGCACCTCGCACGAAGGCGAGTCCAGAGATACAACTGCCATCATATTTGCGGATCGAAATCGATGCAAAGAAAATGAATGCATTTCCATACTATTACAAGCATTTATATTACAAGAATTTTTCCATAAGTAGTATCAGTTCTTAAACTGATAGAATTTATTACAAACCAGTTCGAAGTTTCAAGTTCACAGCAGCGGAGTTTAAAATATGACAACAATACACGTCGCCAGTACGGACATCATGCTAAGCCCTAGCATGACATCACTCGGTATGATCAGTGTTGGCCGGGGACGGGTCCCATTCCACGGACCAACCATCGGGCAAAGCATAAGGCCATGGTATAGGTAGAGCAGATTCCTTAGGGGGATTACCTGAACAAAAGTCACAATACAAGATTGAGTATTCTAATACTCAGCAAGGCTTACCCGTTTCATGGTATACTTAGCCATGTAACTAGACTTTTGAAGGCTTTAATGGTTATGGGTAAAGTTTTCAGCGGAAAAGCAACAAAGAGTAGATCCTTAATTTCAAATTTTAGCTTTCAAGTTCTATGTGATTATCTATTCTAGATAAGCATCTATAACTATTCAAGCATGGTAGAATATTTAGCCAAACATCATCTTTGATAACCATAAAGTTGCTCTTGTTACTCTATGTGGCAAAGGGATCAAGCAGTGTCAATCTCCGCGAGAAACGGACGATTCTTGAATCAAATTTCAGCCTTGTAAGGGTAAACCTAACTCACACGCTTGGAACATCCAAAGATCGTTTCGAAGCAACCGTTTGCCTTTCATTCTGACTCGTGGATCAGATCCACCATGTCACACCCGATTTATAAGAACATAAATCGAGCAATCATATATGCGCCAGGATCAAGTCACGCATATATACAATAGAATCATCAAGATATCACAACACGTATCTCGAAATAAAAGCGTATAAATCATAAATGAATATCTTTATTACAACTGAATCAAGAATCAGTTCAAGGAATGTGGAAGCGTAAAATAAATACATGAAGAACAGCGCGCCACAGAGACGTCGGCTGGGAGACAACGCCTAGAAATCATCGAGTCCGCTGATGTAGTCCTCCACGTTGCCTGGTACTGAGCAGCAGTCGAAGATATCCCAAAGAGAACAGAAGAGTAGAGAAGGCAAGTGTGAGTACACAACTTGTACTCAACAAGTATAACACAAACTATGAGGCTCTATGGTTAGCTGACTCAACTGCATTAGCTTTTAACTCTTGGCAAATTTTATTAAAGCTATTTACTACAAGTGGATGAATTACCATAACCCAAGTTACATAATAATTAATCAAAATTAACTATGAGTCTACTGAGAACCAAGCCAAACCACCAAAGGTATATCCCACTAATCAGACGGAGGATCTGGACCGCTCATGACCGTGAGCACGGCTAGTATACCAGTTTTACACTCTCGAGAGGTTGCACAACTTTACCCACAAGTCGTGAGCTACGCTAGTTATTCATCATAATTCCTTAGGTGAGATGACTAGTAAGCACACTACGAGACCGTTACAAAGGACCACGTTAGTAAGGTGTAACCGCTAAGGTTTCTGGATCAGCGATGATGGGGCCCACCTCACGGGGGTACAAGCACATAGCACAGACCAAGCCGGAGGAGCAGGGACCATTGAAGCTTACCACCCCTCTTGTAACATCCAGGTAGTTAGAAATCTAGACATTAAGTTTGGATGTCTTGTATGTATGCATGATATGGTGTATACGAGTTGTAAAGAGAGCTAGGGGTATATTTGTAATTTATGAATTATATAAGTACTTGAGCGTAATTGAGAAAAAGTACTCTTTAGTGGTAAATCTAAATGATTATAGAGAAGAAAAGTGCAAAAGTTAAATAAAATCTAAGAAAAATAGACTTTTGTTGGAAACTAAGGACCATGTGTAATTAACACAAAGGTATAAGGGTTTACATGTAAAATGGTTGAAAGATAAAAGTAAAACTCAGTTTTACTTAAGGGCTAAAATGTAAAAAGGCTAGTCATGATTACACTGCAGGCAATCTTACAAAAAGACCCTAATCATTAAAGCATTTTGTTTGAATTATAACAAAAAGTTTATCATTTGAGTTGTGTTCAAAAGTTTAAAATAAAACTGTATCCTTTGAGATTTTGAACTTGAACCCTAAAGCATTATTGTAGGGTTTGAAATTCTTTACAACTTTGCTTTAGACATTTTTCTCACTAGGATTTTCTGTCAATGGAAAATTTTTCTTTACAGAGGAGTCCCTGGAAGTTTTTCAATTTGCAAATGGGTCATTCTGACCCCTGTCTGCTTTCTTCTTCCTCTGTCAGCCTCGCTTCCCCTCTGCTCCCGTTCTGCCACCGCCGCCCATCGCCGGCGCCGCGCCCCAAGCTCCACCTCCAGCCACTGTACAAGCCCACGCGTCGCCTGAGGGTCTTCCACCGCTCTACCTCCTCTCCGTTGTCTTCTTCCCCGCGCGCCACCTCGCTTCCCTTCCTGTTTCGGACTGCCAGCATCACTGGTCGCGGCCACCTCCTGCTCATCCACCGCCGGGCCTTAGTAGCCGCCCCAAGCCGCAATGCTACCTCCCTCCTCACTCCTTCCATTCCTGCTGATCCATTCCAAGCAGCCCAAGCCTCATTTGCGTGTGCACCGACGGCCGCCGCCCACCTCCATTGCCGCCGCCCTCTGCTCCACGTCGAGCTCCCCCTTCCGACCTTCCTCTCCTTGAGTTGAGTCTCGGAATCAGGTCCCCTCCTCGCCCTTTAGCTTCTAGACCACGCGCCATCCCCATTCCCCACCCGAGCTCGCCGGAATTCGAGCCGCCGCTCGCCGGAGCTACTGCTCCCGTGGGCCGCTCGCCACCGGCCCTCTCCATTCTCCCCGAGACCCTCTACAGGTAGCCCTCGACTCCCTAATGCTTCCTCTACCCTTGCCCCTCGCCGCCGACCCCGGGGATCGCCGGATTTTGGCCGGAACCGAGCTCTCCCTGCCGGCCATGGCAGCTAGGACTGGAGTGCAACGATTTGAGTTTGTCTAGGGGTCTAAATGCAAAAGTTCAGTCCCTCCCTCTCTTTCAAATCAGTGAAGTTTAAAAATGTGTAGAGACTCATAGAAAAATCAGAAAAATACCAAACTTGTTGGGCTAGAATCCTTATGATGAGTTCTACAACTTTTATTTCACAGTCAAGTTATGAAAATGCATAGTTTGTTCTGTATTTTAAATACAAGTAAAGGGATGTTTTAATTGAACCTTATGATCAATAGCCTTGATGCTGTTGATTTTTGGAGCATATGTTGCATATGATTTGAGTAGGCTTGTGTAAATTTTTGAGGCATAGATCAGCCCTCTAGCTAGAGTATTTTGTTACCTTTGTTATATGTTCATGAAAGCTTCACAAATTAATTTCAAAAGCATCTGTGCATATTTAGGGATGAAATTTCTACCATAACTTGATCTTTATAAGTATGATCCATCATAAAAATTTGAGAATCAGAAACCTAATATAACTTGAGTTATAAATTTCAAGCTTAAATTCAAAGGTAATTCATAAATAATAATTATTATGCATGAAAACTTATGAAACTTTTCTGGAATGCTAGTCTTGAGTAGTTTATGGTGTCCTTAAGTTTTGAACCCTAGTTTTAGTGTAAAACTCCAGATATAATTTCATCTTGAAATTTTAATCTTGATCTTGTTTAATTTTGTGGCTTAGTTTCTTTTAGAATAAAATTCCAATAAAACTACAGTAATTAGATCTAATACCAATCTATGTTCAGTAAAGTTTGTAGCTCCTGTTTTGAAATATCTTGCTCTGTAAAAATTATTCAAGTTAAACATATTATTTCAATTAAACCCACTTAGGATAATTTTCATAAATATTAATTTATTTTTCCTAAAATAAGATTTGCTTAATTAATCCAAAGTTAGCCATACTTAAATAATAACCTAAGGTTAATTACAATGTTTAGCTAATAAAATAAATGGAGTTTGCTAAGTGTTGTTAGTGTTGCTTATGGTAACCAGATATGCTACCTTTTATAGTTAATTGAATGTTTAGGGTAACCCCCCCCTGTTGCCTAACGAGACTAGTTAGTTTAGTTAATACTCGATAAATGACTGCCCAGTGCAGGATAGTCAGGTTATTTGTTTTAATGTAATGTTCTTTTGTTTGGATTGCAACTTTATTGTGAAATACCATAAAAGTTTATGCATTCCATAACTTGCAACCTTGCATCTCATATAGATTCGACCGCTCTTGCCGACGGAGACTACGAACTTGTTCTGGAACAAGGAATAGAATCAACTGAAGACCCCGGAAGTCTCGTCGCGGAATTCTCTGAAGCCCCGAACCAAGGTTCGGAAGATATTAATTTGACTAACCCCAGCCCCACCAGCGAAGGCAAGCCCCGGACATAACCCTTTCTTTATCTACACTGCGAATTATACTATTTATATATGTCTTTATGCATTAAGTTCTTAGGAATTGTTTGAAAACCTTAGTTGCATAATTCCAGGAACCAATGTATTGTACACTAGAACTTGAGTCCGACTAGCTGCTATGCTTATAGCACCGGTAGAAGTCGAGTGATTTCCTGTCACTCGCGCGATATAGGAATTGTGATGTTTACATTCCTGTTATCATTATAAGGATGACGGACGGGATTTTGTGAGGTATCATATTGAGATGATACCCGTCTGTGTATTGAATTTGATAAGGTCGCAGTGTGTGGTAGCGGTGGTTAAGCGTTTGAAAGTACTAGCCACATGCCGTGAAATATGGTAAGCGGTAAGCCTAGTAACCAATCGGCCCGAGGAGTGGACATACCCCCCACCACATGTATTTGCTTCTTTTGGTTACTTTGTTCGACGTGTAGGAATACGTGTTGCTGGGCAACCAGGAGTACGGGTTTTGTAGTCGCGCTACAGACGTACGTCCTGCACTTTGGAAGTGCGTATGGTCCTGCAGTCGCTTGTGGTGGATCTGATCCACGAGTCGGAATGAAAGGCAAACGGTTGCTTCGGAACAACCCTGTGGTGTTCCCAGCGTGTGTGTTAGGTTTATCCTTGCAAGGTTTTGAAATTCGATTCAGGAATCGTCCATTTCTCGCGGAGATTGAGACTGCTTAATCCCTTTGCCACATAGAGTAACAAGAGCAACTATGTGATTATCAAAGATGATGTTTGATTAAAGATTCTACCATGTTTGAATAGTTGTAGGTGCTTACCTAGAATGGTTAATCAACTAGAACCTGAAAGCTAAAAGTTGAAATTAAGGATCTACTCTTTGTTGCTTTTCAGCTGAAAACCCTACCCAAAACCTTAAAAGCCTACATAAGTCTAGATACATGGCTAAGTATACCATGAGCGGGTAAGTCTTGCTGAGTATTAGTATACTCAGCCTTGCTTTTGTTGATCTACTTCAGGTAATCCTCCTGATGAGCCAGCATTCATTACACCGTGGCCCTACCCTTTGCCTGATGGTTGGTCCGTGGAGTGGGATCCGTCCCCGACCAACACAGATTCCGCCGCGTGATATCATGCCAGGGCTAGCATGATATCTGTAATAACGACGTGTATTGTGTTTATGCTTTTTAAACTCTGATGCTTTGACGTAAAACTTAAACCTGTTTTGTAATAATCTCCCTTCACTGGGAACTGATGATGCTTTGTGTATTTTTGTAATATATCTGCCTATGGTGTAAAAATGTAATGGTATTTATATCTCTGGACTCACCTTCGTGTGAGGTACCTTGTTGGATCCTGTGTTCGGTGGTTTATCGGGACGTTACCCGACAGACCAATAGTATTATACCGTTTGAAGTACGAGGTAGCCCTCCAGCGAGGACTCGCGTACTTGAGCCGGTGTAATTTAGGTTGGTTCTACCACAGCTGGTATCAGAGCTAACAAGTGTACCCTGGAGATATAATTAGCCCTAAAAGTAATTTATAGTATAAAATTTGATTAATCAAGTATTTGCGAACTACGTTGGATTCGTTAAGGTTTATGTATAGTACGTAAAGACCTAGGGTAATGTTATTAAGGGGATTAGAGGTGGCTGTACTATATATATATAAATCTAACCTCCAGCATTACTTTTTGTCAAAACTTAAATTCATGCACAACCCGACCTTACTTTCTGTAACGACATCTTCGATCGTGAGGTAAGAAGGTAAGGATCCTCAGCCAACTGAGGGAGCTTGGCCTTCCTGTCGGTGATGCGAACCAAACGCTGTTTCTCAAGCAGTGGCTTACTTGAGATGCTGCCAATGTACCAATTTTGGTTGACTACATTGGGAGTATATGGTTCGGCGCAAGGTATGGCGATCGCTGTTCATACCCCCGCATTTTGCGGTACCCCCGTGAATACGTTGTTTCGACGACGTATGCTAACGTTGTCTGTACGGCGGTAATAGTACAGATGCTGTTTCTATAGTGAGCAGTAATGAATGGGGACGCTTTCATGACATGCTGGCATGAAAGGTTCATTGGATATATATATGTATTGTGGTTTTCTGCAGGTACACTAACCACGATTACGCAACTAGGACGGATAGAACTTATCGACTAGTTAATAGAGAGAGACGTATTTATATTGTGCCACCGAGACTAACCACGTAAGGCCAAGATTACTTGGCAGTTATTTTTGGTTGTGAGATTGATTAGTGCGTGCATGCATAATTCCTTAATCCAATGAATGCTTAATTTTGTTGTTTTAAGAAATAAGTAACATGTTGGTATTTCTTAGTTGGGGTAAATAGCAATCTTTAGCTCTTAAGTATTCATTTGATTTCCAGCCTTTGCTGTTATCAGAATCAACTATCTTAATCCATTTACCTTGTGAGCTTTCCGCAGGGTAAATATATCTTACCATTTGCAATGTTGTCGCAGATGGCTGCTCCTTCCAATGCCTTTTGGGATCAGGAGGGGCACTTCCACACCAATGCTTTACATTGGGAAGGGTTTCCTCGTCTCTTATGGGAATCCTTAAGTCTGTTCCACTATACAGAGCCTCCTCAATACGATGGGGTAGAATATCGTGAGGAAGGAGTTCCTCGGTGCAGGGTTAAGATGACAATTCCTCAACACCCTTTCCGCTCCTCATGGCATCCCATAGAAGTGGAAGTGGTTGGATATCGTCTGGTTGATACCCTTGAAACTGCTGCCTTGGAAGCTATCAAACTTTTCTGCAATCAGCATCCGACTGAAGTTGCCGCATATCCTATTGGTTTATTTCCTACCATTGACCCTGATAATTCGGAATGGAATTTTCGGACAGAGCATCTTGGTCATATGCTAGGAGATCTGGCTGAAGAAACCGTCCGTATCATTACCAGGTTCATGGATGTGCAACATCATTACCAGATTCTACTGCGTCACGGTATGAATCAGATAACTGGTGTGGCTCAAAGCCACTATCGGAATGCTGACCGCCAAGTGACCCAAATAGTGGAATTACAAGCTTTGGTGACTCAGAAAGATGAAATCATTGCAGCAAGGGATGAGACAATCCTCCATCGTGAAGATCAGATCAATGAGAGTGATCATATTATCACTCAGCGTGACACTGTTATTGAGTTCCTACAGGCACAAATTCATGATCTGATACTTGTGGCTGATGATGCCCAGGCTCACATTGAGGAACTGCAGCAGCAACCGATACTTCCCGCTATACCCATAATGCCTGAAGCAAAAGAAGAAGATCCAGAAGAGATTGAGGGTGTTTCAGAGATTGACTCTGAGCATGGGGATCCTGTTCTTAGTCCCTATCACTCTCCCTCTGGCAGTCAGTCGTCTATAGGCAACTTCGACGATTTCTAGTTTCGTAAATCGTCGACTAGCTAGATGTAACTTGTGGGGAGTGTAATAACTTAGGTAGTGTGCAACTTAGCTAGATCTCATGCCATTTGTTGTATCATAGATGGCCTGCGTAGGGATCTTTCGGATGTGTGATGCGGAGAACGATCAGAACCAGTGTTGTAATATAAGTTTCCTGTTTTATCATCTTATTCACAATCTTTATGATTCTGTAATGAGATGATTGAATGGAGTATGTGTATTGTTTATCTAAGTCATATATCTTCTGAAATTGGGAGTAAGGCTATATGGTTAATGATGGACATCTTCTTTGTTTCAGATGGTTGGAGCCACGCGCGGAACCCCGGAAGGTTTCCGGGCAGATCAGGTTAGCGGTTCTTAACAACCGCCACCACCACCTCCTAACCTTGCCGAGGTTATGGATCGGCAAACTGAGCTGCTCAACTTGCTGGTTCAAGCACAACTGAACCAGCAACATCAACAGTTCCGCGGAGGTCGTGATGACCGCAATCCTCCCGTGGCCAGTTACCAGGATTTCATCAGTACCCAGCCTCCATTCTTCAGTAAAGCTGAAGGATCCTTGGATGCCGATGCTTGGCTCCATATCATTGAATCGAAGTTCACTCTATTGACAATACCTTGCGCGGACTCAAGCAAAGCTTCCTTTGCCGCCCAGCAACTCCGAGGTGCTGCTCGGATCTGGTGGGACAATTTGTATGCCATGCAACCTGCAGGGCATGTTATCACCTGGGATGAGTTTCGGGCAGCCTTTAGGGCACATTATATTCCTGAAGGATTGCTGGAGCGAAAATTGAATGAATTCTTGGCACTTACTCAAGGCACCAGTACAGTCCTGCAGTATGCACAGAACTTCAATCATCTGTGTCAATATGCGGGATATCATGCGGATAATGATGCCAAGAAATAAGATTGTTTCCATCGAGGCCTTAATACCAAGCTCAAGGAATGCCTGAATCTTGTGAAGGCTAATACTTTCAGCGAGCTGGTTAATATGGCCTTAACTCAAGAAGATTGCATCATAGCACATCATGCTGAGAAAAAGAGGAAGACTCCTACTGGACCCTCGAGTGCTCAACCACCGAGGTATTGGGTTGTTCCCAATACACTGTTCAGAGCACCGCAGCGGAATGCCCCAACTGGTAGATTGGTGTTCAGGCCGCCCCAAAAGCAAGGAAGGTATAGACCTCCTGCTCCTCCGCAACAACTACAACAATCTGGCCCACGGCCAACTGTTCAACAAGTGCCACAGAGAAGCAGCAATTATCGCTGTTTCAATTGCGGAAGCGCGGATCATTTCATCAGAGATTGTCCGCGGCCCAAGAAACTTAATCAAGGGCAGAGCTCTACTCAGGGTAACCAGAACAAGGGCAAGAAACCGGTGATGCAAGTCCGGCAAGGACGGATTAATTTCACCACTCTGGCAGAACTTCCAGATGGAGCTCCCGTCATGTCGGGTACATTCTCTATTCACCACAAACCAGTTGTTACATTATTTGATTCAGGAGCAACACATAGCTTTATTAGTAACAACTGTGGCACCCGAATTGGACTCGATCTTAGTTCTACCCAGGGGTCATATATGATCTCTACCCCTGGAGGAAAAATCACCTCCAACCAAATGGTTAAAAGTGTACCAATTTGGTTAGGTAGCATAGAAATCAAAACCGATTTGGTTTTACTAAGTTTGGAGGGTATTGATATTATACTTGGGACCGACTGGATGACTAAACATCAAGTACGGCTAGATATTTCTTCCCGAGTTGTTGAAATTGATTCACCATACTATGGGATCACCACCCTTTATTTGCCTCAGCCGAAATGTTTGCATCCTTGCACCTATGCCATCACAAATATCCAAGTCAAGGATATTCCTATAGTATGTGAATACCCCGATGTCTTTCCAGACGATTTGCCAGGAATGCCACCAGATAGAGACATCGAATTTATCATTGAACTTCAACCGGGCACTGCTCCTATTTCAAAAAGGCCGTATCGCATGCCTCCAAATGAATTAGCAGAACTAAAAATCCAGCTCCAAGATCTTCTTGATAAGGGTTATATACGTCCAAGTGCTTCACCTTGGGGTTGTTCTGCTCTCTTTGTTAAGAAGAAAGACGATAGCCTAAGGCTATGTGTCGATTACCGTCCACTCAATGCAGTTACCATAAAAAATAAGTACCCTCTTCCCCGCATTGACATTTTGTTCGATCAGCTAGCCGGAGCTAAGGTCTTCTCTAAGATTGACTTACGCTCTGGTTATCATCAGATCAAGATTAGGCCTTGTGACATTCCAAAAACGGCCTTCTCGACTAGATATGGACTTTATGAATATCTAGTTATGTCGTTTGGACTTACTAATGCACCGGCATATTTCATGTATCTCATGAATTCAGTATTTATGCCAGAACTCGACAAATTCGTCATGGTCTTCATTGATGACATTCTCATATACTCCAAAACTAAAGAAGACCATGCTAATCATTTATGTGTCGTTCTTCAACGACTACGTGATCATCGCCTTTATGCCAAATTCTCGAAGTGTGAATTCTGGCTGGATAGTGTGAAATTTTTGGGACATACTATTTCCAGTGAAGGCATATCGGTTGATCCAACCAAAGTTCAAGAAGTTATGGACTGGAACCCTCCCACTTCAGTCCATCAAATTCGAAGTTTTCTTGGATTGGCGGGATATTATCGCCGATTCATTCCAGATTTCTCCAAGATAGCCAAACCCATGACTGAGCTATTAAAGAAAGAAGTTAGATTCTGTTGGAATGACAAATGTGAGGAAGCATTCCATACCTTGAGAAAACTCTTGGCAACTGCTCCGGTGCTGGCTCAACCAGATAGCACTCAACCTTTTGATGTCTATTGCGATGCTTCCAGAATTGGCCTTGGTTGTGTCCTTATGCAAAACAACCGGGTTATTGCTTATGCATCCCGAGCACTTCGGACTCATGAGCAAAACTATCCAACACATGATCTTGAATTAGCATCAGTTATCCATGCTCTCAAGATCTGGAGACATCATCTTATGGGCGCTAAGTGTAATATCTACACTGACCATAAGAGCCTCAAGTATATTTTCACTCAAGCTGACTTAAATATGAGGCAAAGGCGTCGATTAGAATTGATTAAAGACTATGACCTTGAGGTACACTACCATCCGGGCAAAGCTAATGTGGTTGCGGATGCCCTTAGCCGCAAAGTACACTGTCATTGTTTATCCATAACAACTTTTAGTGACACTCTCTGCCATCAAATGAGAAAGCTCAATTTGGAGATCATTCCTCAAGGTAGTCTGAATCTACTATCCATTGAGTCTACTCTTCAAGATAAAATCATCATGTCGCAACTACATGATGAGGGTATCAAAATCATCAAATCGAAGCTATCTCTGGGAGAAGTCAAATATAAATGCTTTCACACTGATCATCAAGGAGTCCTATGGTTCAACAATCGCATTGTTGTACCTAAGGATCATGTACTTCGCAAACAAATCCTTGATGAGGCACATTTATCCAAGTTCTCTATTCATCCTGGTAGCACCAAGATGTATCAAGATCTACGGCAACATTTTTGGTGGACCAGAATGAAAAGAGAAATTGCTAAATATGTATCCGAGTGCGATACATGCCAGAGAGTCAAAGCTAGTCATCTTAAGGCGTCTGGTACACTTCAGCCATTACCCATTCCGTCATGGAAATGGGAAGACATTAGCATGGATTTTATTGTCGGTCTTCCCAACACATCTCAAAAGCATGACTCCATATGGGTAATCATGGATAGACTCACAAAAACAGCTCATTTTCTTCCGGTGCATACCACTTACTCTGCTAAGAAGTATGCCGAAGTCTATCTGGATCAAATTGTTCGATTGCATGGGGTTCCAAAAACCATCATCTCTGATCGAGGGCCCCAATTTATTGCACGATTTTGGGAGCAATTGCAATCTGCTCTAGGAACCAAATTGATTCGAAGTTCCGCATATCATCCCCAGACTGATGGACAGACTGACGAGTCAATCAAATCCTTGAAGACATGCTCCGAGCTTGTATTATTCACTATGGTACAAGCTGGGATAAATGCCTTGCTCTAGCTGAATTCTCTTATAACAACAGTTACCAAGCTAGTCTTCAAATGGCTCCTTTTGAAGCGTTATACGGTCGAAGATGTCGAACTCCTTTGAGTTGTTCTGAAACCGGTGAACGCAAAATCTTCGGACCAGACCTAGTTGTTGAAGCCGAAGATAAGGTTAAGGTTATTCAGTCCAATCTTAAAACCGCTCAGTCCAGACAGAAAAGCTACGCAGATAAGAGGAGGAAACCTTTGCAATTTCAAATAGGAGATTTTGTCTATCTCCGAGTATCTCCTACCAAAGGTGTCCAACGTTTTGGTATAAAAGGGAAGTTAGCACCCCGATATATCGGACCCTTCGAAATCCTCAATGTTTGTGGCCCAGTGGCTTACAAACTTCGCCTTCCATCTCAATTGGCTGCCATTCACGATGTTTTCCACATCTCTCAGCTTAAGAAATGTGTCAAAGTACCCACAGAAATCGTGGATACCTGTGCCATTGAGATCGAACTCGATCTATCTTACATCGAGCAACCTGTTCGAATTTTAGATACGAAGGAAAGGCTCACCAGAAGAAGGACAGTTAAGATGTATAGAATCTTATGGGATCATCACACCGAGGAAGAAGCAACTTGGGAGACAGAATCGTATCTTCAAAGAAATTTTCCGAATTTCCTTCAAGCCAATCCTCAAGTATAATCTTCTGATTCTATTTAGCTTCGGAATCTCGGGATGAGATTCTTTTTAGGGGGGAAGGCTGTAACATCCAGGTAGTTAGAAATCTAGACATTAAGTTTGGATGTCTTGTATGTATGCATGCTATGGTGTATACGAGTTGTAAAGAGAGCTAGGGGTATATTTGTAATTTATGAATTATATAAGTACTTGAGTGTAATTGAGAAAAAGTACTCTTTAGTGGTAAATCTAAATGATTATAGAGAAGAAAAGTGCAAAAGTTAAATAAAATCTAAGAAAAATAGACTTTTGTTGGAAACTAAGGACCATGTGTAATTAACACAAAGGTATAAGGGTTTACATGTAAAATGGTTGAAAGATAAAAGTAAAACTCAGTTTTACTTAAGGGCTAAAATGTAAAAAGGCTAGTCATGATTACACTGCAGGCAATCTTACAAAAAGACCCTAATCATTAAAGCATTTTGTTTGAATTATAACAAAAAGTTTATAATTTGAGTTGTGTTCAAAAGTTTAAAATAAAACTGTATCCTTTGAGATTTTGAACTTGAACCCTAAAGCATTATTGTAGGGTTTGAAATTCTTTACAACTTTGCTTTAGACATTTTTCTCACTAGGATTTCCTATCAATGGAAAATTTTTCTTTATAGAGGAGTCCCTGGAAGTTTTTCAATTTGCAAATGGGTCCTTCTGACCCCTATCTGCTTTCTTCTTCCTCTGTCAGCCTCGCTTCCCCTCTGCTCCCGTTCTGCCACCGCCGCCCATCGCCGGCGCCGCGCCTCAAGCTCCACCTCCAGCCACTGTACAAGCCCACGCGTCGCCTGAGGGTCTTCCACCGCTCTACCTCCTCTCCGTTGTCTTCTTCCCCGCGCGCCACCTCGCTTCCCTTCCTGTTTCGGACTGCCAGCATCACTGGTCGCGGCCACCTCCTGCTCATCCACCGCCGGGCCTTAGTAGCCGCCCCAAGCCGCAATGCTACCTCCCTCCTCACTCCTTCCATTCCTGCTGATCCATTCCAAGCAGCCCAAGCCTCATTTGCGTGTGCACCGACGGCCGCCGCCCACCTCCATTGTCGCCGCCCTCTGCTCCACGTCGAGCTCCCCCTTCCGACCTTCCTCTCCTTGAGTTGAGTCTCGGAATCGGGTCCCCTCCTCGCCCTAGAGATTCTAGACCACGCGCCATCCCCATTCCCCACCCGAGCTCGCCGGAATTCGAGCCGCCGCTCGCCGGAGCTACTGCTCCCGTGGGCAGCTCGCCACCGGCCCTCTCCATTCTCCCCGAGACCCTCTACAGGTAGCCCTCGACTCCCTAATGCTTCCTCTACCCTTGCCCCTCGCCGCCGACCCCGGGGATCGCCGGATTTTGGCCGGAACCGAGCTCTCCCCGCCGGCCATGGCAGCTAGGACTGGAGTGCAACGATTTGAGTTTGTCTAAGGGTCTAAATGCAAAAGTTCAGTCCCTCCCTCTCTTTCAAATCAGTGAAGTTTAAAAATGTGTAGAAATTCATAGAAAAATCAGAAAAATACCAAACTTATTGGGTTAGAATCCTTATGATGAGTTCTACAACTTTTATTTCACAGTCAAGTTATGAAAATGCATAGTTTGTTCTGTATTTTAAATACAAGTAAAGGGATGTTTTAATTGAACCTTATGATCTATAGCCTTGCTGCTGTTGATTTTTGGAGCATATGTTGCATATGATTTGAGTAGGCTTGTGTAAATTTTTGAGGCATAGATCAGCCCTCTAGCTAGAGTATTTTGTTACCTTTGTTATATGTTCATGAAAGCTTCACAAATTAATTTCAAAAGCATCTTTTCATATTTAGGGATGAAATTTCTACCATAACTTGATCTTTATAAGTATGATCCATCATAAAAATTTGAGAATCAGAAACCTAATATAACTTGAGTTATAAATTTCAAGCTTAAATTCAAAGGTAATTCATAAATAATAATTATTATGCATGAAAACTTATGAAACTTTTCTGGAATGCTAGTCTTGAGTAGTTTATGGTGTCCTTAAGTTTTGAACCCTAGTTTTAATGTAAAACTCCAGATATAATTTCATCTTGAAATTTTAATCTTGATCTTGTTTAATTTTGTGGCTTAATTTCTTTTAGAATAAAATTCCAATAAAACTACAGTAATTAGATCTAATACCAATCTATATTTAGTAAAGTTTGTAGCTCCTGTTTTGAAATATCTTGCTCTATAAAAATTATTCAAGTTAAACATATTATTTCAATTAAACCCACTTAGGATAATTTTCATAAATATTAATTTATTTTTCCTAAAATAAGATTTGCTTAATTAATCCAAAGTTAGCCATACTTAAATAATAACCTAAGGTTAATTACAACGTTTAGCTAATAAAATAAATGGAGTTTGCTAAGTGTTGTTAGTGTTGCTTATGGTAACCAGATATGCTACCTTTTATAGTTAATTGAATGTTTAGGGTAACCCCCCCTGTTGCCTAACGAGACTAGTTAGTTTAGTTAATACTCGATAAATGACTGCCCAGTGCAGGATAATCAGGTTATTTGTTTTAATGTAATGTTCTTTTGTTTGGATTGCAACTTTATTGTGAAATACCATAAAAGTTTATGCATTCCATAACTTGCAACCTTGCATCTCATATAGATTCGACCGCTCTTGCCGACGGAGACTACGAACTTGTTCTGGAACAAGGAATAGAATCAACTGAAGACCCCGGAAGTCTCGTCGCGAAATTCTCTGAAGCCCCGAACCAAGGTTCGGAAGATATTAATTTGACTAACCCCAGCCCCACCAGCGAAGGCAAGCCCCGGACATAACCCTTACCTTATCTACACTGCGAATTATACTATTTATATATATCTTTATGCATTAAGTTCTTAGGAATTGTTTGAAAACCTTAGTTGCATAATTCCAGGAACCAATGTATTGTACACTAGAACTTGAGTTCGACTAGCTGCTATGCTTATAGGACCGGTAGAAGTCGAGTGATTTCTTGTCACTCGCGCGATATAGGAATTGTGATGTTTACATTCCTGTTATCATTATAAGGATGACGGACGGGATTTTGTGAGGTATCATATTGAGATGATACCCGTCTGTGTATGGAATTTGATAAGGTCGCAGTGTGTGGTAGCGGTGGTTAAGCGTTTGAAAGTACTAGCCACATGCCGTGAAATATGGTAAGCGGTAAGCCTAGTAACCAATCGGCCCGAGGAGTGGACATACCCCCCACCACATGTATTTGCTTCTTTTGGTTACTTTGTTCGACGTGTAGGAATACGTGTTGCTGGGCAACCAGGAGTACGGGTTTTGTAGTCGCGCTACAGACGTACGTCCTGCACTTTGGAAGTGCGTATGGTCCTGCAGTCGCTTGTGGTGGATCTGATCCACGAGTCGGAATGAAAGGCAAACGGTTGCTTCGGAACAACCCTGTGGTGTTCCCAGCGTGTGTGTTAGGTTTATCCTTGCAAGGTTTTGAAATTCGATTCAGGAATCGTCCATTTCTCGCGGAGATTGAGACTGCTTAATCCCTTTGCCACATAGAGTAACAAGAGCAACTATGTGATTATCAAAGATGATGTTTGATTAAAGATTCTACCATGTTTGAATAGTTGTAGGTGCTTACCTAGAATGGTTAATCAACTAGAACCTGAAAGCTAAAAGTTGAAATTAAGGATCTACTCTTTGTTGCTTTTCAGCTGAAAACCCTACCCAAAACCTTAAAAGCCTACATAAGTCTAGATACATGGCTAAGTATACCATGAGCGGGTAAGTCTTGCTGAGTATTAGTATACTCAGCCTTGCTTTTGTTGATCTACTTCAGGTAATCCTCCTGATGAGCCAGCATTCATTACACCGTGGCCCTACCCTTTGCCTGATGGTTGGTCCGTGGAGTGGGATCCGTCCCCGACCAACACAGATTCCGCCGCGTGATATCATGCCAGGGCTAGCATGATATCTGTAATAAGGACGTGTATTGTGTTTACGCTTTTTAAACTCTGATGCTTTGATGTAAAACTTAAACCTGTTTTGTAATAATCTCCCTTCACTGGGAACTGATGATGCTTTGTGTATTTTTGTAATATATCTGCCTGTGGTGTAAAAATGTAATGGTATTTATATCTCTGGACTCACCTTCGTATGAGGTACCTTGTTGGATCCTGTGTTCGGTGGTTTATCGGGACGTTACCCGACAGACCAATAGTATTATACCGTTTCAAGTACGAGGTAGCCCTCCAGCGAGGACTCGCGTACTTGAGCCGGTGTAATTCAGGTTGGTTCTGCCACACCTCTTGCCCCGCAGGTAAGTTACTCCCAAACCAAAATGACCTAATTAGTATGCCAAGGCCATCCCATTCCAGTCTTGTGGTTGCGCGGTTGTCCTAGGTTGTCGCTCTATGAACCGGTCCTTATGGAGAGTGGCCAACCAAGCACTAAGCACCGTGCTGGCCCCCCTAAACCATGTTTCTATAAAAACATATTTTAACGAGACGTGAGCTGCTCAAGCACACAGCACAGAGGGCCACTCTCAGAATCAAGTTCCATATACCATTAATCAAATTTAAATTAAAAAGGACCATAATGTGTGAGAGCGCAGCACCTAGCACAACTTAACCAAAATGCAACCCAAGGTATTTATGTAAAGGATAAAAGTGGCTAGAAAATCCTTATAGGCATATAGTATTAGAATGCAGTATGAAATTGTATTTAAACGTGATAGGATGTTCATGTTATACTTGCCTTCCTCAAAGTTCTCCTGGTACTCCTCTGACGGCTCAACGTCTACTCATGAATGAAACGTCCACGCATGGTCCACATAAGCACATACATGCAAACAAAGGCAAAAGATAAGAAACAGTACAACAATACAGTAAAACAGCATACAAAACTAAGCTAAAACTATTCTATGCGTTACAACGATTGCGTGAGCGCAAAAACCACCTAAAACGGAGCTAAGACGCGAAAACTAGGGTTAAAACAAGGTCCAGGGGCTTTTCTGTAAGAAAACAGGAGTTCCAGGGGGTTCTACGCAAAAACTAAGGGCTTAAACCTAATTAAAGGTTAGACTTAGGGTTTAACACGCAAAAAAACACAAGGCATGGACGGCGGGTACTAATTCTAGGAAGCTTAGGGGCCTAAACCTTAAGAACAGGACCTAACTGTAATTACTTTTGAACTAGTGGTAGACTACGGGTTATTCCTGGAAAACACAGGGGCTCTTTAGCAAAACTGGTGGGCTGAAGTGGTATCCTTTAATCTGGGCCACCGGATCTAACGCCTACAGCCCAGATCTAATCTTAACCGCGAAGCGGTATCTACGCGTATCGGCCGTAGGATCTCGATCCGACGCTCCAGACTCTCCCCTAACTCGGATCTAATCCCGCACGCTAGATCGGAGATGGACGGCCCAGATCTAAACTTAGGATGAACCGGTACCCGCAGTTCTGGACCACTGGATTGGGCTCTAGCAGCACGGATCAAAGGGGATGGGGATCTAATCCTACCCACTGGCCGCGGATCAGACGGTTCAGGAGGATTGGGGATCCGGGCGGCGGCGATTGCTCGCCGGAGACCTAACTCCGCGGCGGCGCGCGGCTCAGCTCGCCGGAGCTTCTCGAACCCGAGTCTCCGGGGGTCAAAACTACTCGAACCCGGGTCTGGCATGACCAGTGTGGCAAGCTTGACCCACCTGGGACGGCGGCTCTACTCGGTGGAGCTCGTCGGGGAGCGCTTTGACGTGCGGTTCAGAGCACCAGGGCTGGGGCCTAAGGCCGGGCATGCGTGCACGGTGCAAGAGCAAGCTCAATTGGGGTGTGAGCGGTGCTACAGGAGGCCTGCTATGGCGGAGCGGCAGCACGGGCGGCTGCAGAACGCCGGTGATCATCGTCCTGGCGAGATGGGCCGCCACCGTCTGCGGGGACTGGCGCAAAAGAACCAGGAGACAGGGGGAGGCTCACCGAGGCACGAATCGGGCTGCGCGGCCATGTAGCGATGCCGGCGTCGATGTTGGCGGCGGCGTACTAGCGGAGGTAGGGCGGTTCTTGTGGAGGGGCCGCTACAGAGATGCTCCGGGCCTCTGGGTTGCGGGGATCGGTCCGGGGAGCCCCTGTGGAGGTGGCCAGGAGGTTAGGAAGGCCCAAGACGCACCGGCGGTGAGGAATCGCATTGCGGCGGGGCACTTACCGACGGTGGATCAACGGCGGTGGCGTCTTCCAATCCGAGCAATGGCGCATGGTGCAGAGGCTCGGGGTGCGCTGGGGAGGCTGCTGCGACTTGGGGTAGGCCCAAGAGGCGCGTGTGGATAAGAAGAGGGGGCTAGGCAGCCTCGGCGTGCGGGTCGGCCGTGCAACGGACCCCGCGCTTCTCGTGGTTTCGTTACGGCCCGACCTAATCCGAGCGCAGGTAAGCTTCTAGAAGAGGGGGGCGTAGGCAAGGCTGGTCAGTGGGCTAGTGGTGCGGCGGAGCGGGGCCACGGGTAGTGACCGAGCGGCCGGGTCGGCGGAGGAGAAAGCAGAGGAGGGAGTCGGGCGCTGGGAGGAAGAAGAAAAGGGAAGCGCCGACAGGTGGGGTCGGGCGGCCAGAGAGAGAAAAGGGAGAGGCGAGCTGGGAGGGAAGGAAAAGAGGGCCGGCTGGACCACGGGAAAGAAATGGGCCGCACCAGGAGAAAAGGAAACGGGCCCGAGGAAGGGAAGGGTTGGGCCGCGGTTTAGGAAGGGGAAGAGATGGGCCGGGCTGGCTGGTGGTTTGGGCTGCCTTCTCTTCTCTTTTTCTTTTCTCCTTTTCTATACCTTTCCTAATTTCCAACTCAAACCTTTTGAATTCAAAAGGGACGTGAATTCAAACTTAACTATTCAAACAAACAAAAATAGCTGCACCAGCATGAATGCACAAACATGTTGACTCCTAAATGAATTTTAATTACTTGTGATATAAAATTAATTTAAAAGCAAGATAAATCAAGAAAAACCTTAGAAACTTTATTTAAGCCAAAATAAATTCATTCAAATTTAGGAAATTTACATTAGGGTGTTACACACCACAAGTGACTGAAGGACCATACGCACATCCAATGTGCAGGACGTATGTCTGTAGCTCGACTACATGACCATACTCCTGTCCGCCTATGCGAAACATACACCTAGATTGTGCGTGACTGTAGGATGTACTCACATCCGCTGCGGAACGTACTCCCGCACGTCGGTGCATGTGTGAAAAACCAAATTACGAGTGGTGGGAGGTATGTCCACTCCTCGGGCCGATTGGTTACTAGGCTTACCGCTTACCATACTTCGCGGCATATGGCTAGTACTTTCAAACGCTTAACCACCGCTACCACACACTACGACCTTAACCAAATTCACCAACACAGACGGGTATCATCTCCATCATGATACATCACATAAAT
Organism: Panicum hallii; assembly: GCF_002211085.1. Lineage (NCBI taxonomy): Eukaryota > Viridiplantae > Streptophyta > Magnoliopsida > Poales > Poaceae > Panicum > Panicum hallii. The sequence continues at coordinate 26,263,793 of NC_038046.1, read as the reverse complement.
CCCATCCGTCATCCTTATAGTGATTACAGGAATGTAAACATTGCAATTCCTATATGCTCACGAGTGACAGGCAATCACTCGACTTCTACCGGTCTATTTAGCATAGCAGCTATTCGAACTCAAGTTCTAGTATTCAGTACATTGGTTCCTAGGAAAATACAACTAGGGTTTCTTATACAATTCCTAAGAACTTAATGCGTAGATAGGTATAAATAAATATAGATTGCAGTGTAAATAAAGTAGGGGGTTATGTCCGGGGCTTGCCTTCTCTGGTGGGGCTAGAGTCAGGGATGTTAGTATTATTATCTTCCGAACTTTGGTTTGGGGCTTCAGATAATCCCTTAGTGACGTTCACTTGGTCTTCAGAAATATCCTCTGCAGACTATTGGGAGATCTCGTAGGTACCGTCTACGGAAGTAATTGTATCTACATGCAATGCAACATTACATTTAAAGTGTGGACATAAAACTATTTTACTTCACGATAAAATTGCAATCCAACACTCATTTAACATATTACTCATATAACAACTAAAAAGATCTGAAAGTAAACTTAGGTAGAGCTTTAGGTGGACAACTAATTAAAATTGACTATTTGTTGAGGATTACAACAGAGCTGATTGGAAACAACAGGGTTTTAGTCGATAGAATCGGCAAAGGAGGGAGTTATCTACATAGTTTTTAGGAAATCTGCTGATTTCTGTTTGGAAGAGAAATCGGTAGGAGTGGTCCCTGTGTATGATCAGAGGGGATTAGCCGATTTGGGTTCACCTGAGGTCAAATCGGCTGATATAGAGAGGAACGTTGAAGGTACAGTACTCCAAGGATAGAAAAAGGAAAGATCTTGCCGATTGGATTATCAGCATGTTTCTGGTCTATCCGATTGGTTGGTGCATTGGCCTTAACCGAGTCATGTGCATCAGGTCTAGCCGATTGGATGTCTACCGGTGCTAGCTGATTGGCTAAAGCTGTATCGGCCGTGCCTAACAGAGACTCCAAGTGTGCTAACTTGCCGATTTGTGGTGGTGTGTTTCGGCAGGTGCAGCCGATATGTCACCAAAATCGGATGTCTAGCTGATCACTGCACGCATCGGCTTAGCCGATTTGTGTTTTTAGCAAACTAGTCGATCAGTGAATATCGGCATGCTAGTCGATCAGTGTATGTAACTATTCAATATTGGAAGTAGCCGATTGTGCAACTACTACTCAACTCGTGTAGCATGTAACTATCCGATTGCGCATTGGTAAACTAGTCGAGAGTGTGAACATCAGCCGAGCTGATATGTGCGCATGTACTAGATTTGTGAATTGGTACAAGTAGTCGATCAGTGCATTTGCAAACTAGTTGATTAGTGAACATCGGCTGAGCCGATTTGTGTACGTGTACTAGTCGATCGGTGAATCGGCATACTAGTCGATTTAGTGCATCGGCACATTAGCCGATTTACACATCGGGTAGAACTAGTTGAGTGATGTACCGGCATAGCTAGTTGATTAATGCGAGTGACTTGCCGATGGTGCATTGGTAGACTAGTCGAACTATGCATCTGTACGGTCTATGTCTCGGTGTATTCAGTCGATTGGTGGGTTGGCTGTGTCGCTGGTTTTCACCCTTAATGTTCTCCTACAGCTATTGGGGTACATTAGCTGTGTAGCTGATTGTCTTACTCTGCACTAACTGTGCCTAACTGAGATGTGCTTAAGTGTTATCCTAGGTAACTAGGTGCGGTTGCATCGACTTGATTATGTCAGTACAACAATCGAGTGACGTACGGCCGATGGGTGTCCTACAGACGTGCAGCCAAAAGGCATGTGGCCGATAGGGGTGTGTTCTATGGGTGTATAGCTGAGGGGTGTGCGGCCAAATATCTTAGCCGATAAATCGGCCGATAGAAGTGTGTTGGCAGGAGGGGTAACGAAGGAATTTGATACAGAAAAGGGCCCTAAAAGATTGGAAACTAGACACGGACAAGGTCGTGATAGAAGAGCACGAGCACTCGTGTGAAAGGGTTAACTAAACATCATACATGTCTATCACAAAAATATGAGCTAAGACTATCAAACTTATTAGCAATGCAAAATGAAAATATGCTATGTACCAAACATATCATTTACTCTTCTACTGGGCAGCCATTTATCGAGTATAGACTAACTTAACTAGCTACACTTAAACAACATGTTTAATTGCATAAAATAACTAGGGCTGGTTTCATTTTAACCTAATAAATAGGGTTCATACACTATAAGCATCTGATCTTAAGATTAAGATCTGATGCTACAAAAATTATAACAAACAGAACCAACAGAATCAAAATTACCCTAAAATTTTCAAAACATTTTATGCAGTAAATAAATCAGAAGAATTATTTCCAACTGTTAACACCTAGAACATATTTTATATTTTAGAACAAACCACCTATAGTGCTGGAGCTATAAATTTAACTCAGCACTGGCCAAACATAAACATAGCTTCTGCAAATTTACCAGAATTTATCCTTAAAGAAATAGTGCTGATAAAATACACACAAACAACACTATTATATCAAGATCTATTTATATCAAGAGTTTCAGACAAGATCACGTGCTGAAACTTTTGTGGACAAGTTATAATACTTAGAAACATTATTTCAGAATATTTTCCTAATTTTTCATGAACCAAAACTTTTATACATGAAATAACTTCAAACTCAAGCCCAATTTCATAGCTTGAGTCACACGGTGCTTCTGTTCCTAAGATTTTTATCATGGATTACATGTGCTGAGTAGAATCTATGGGAATAGATTCAGCTATACACATCAACAGAATCATCTCTGAATAAATTCTAAAGATTCAATCAACATAGTACAAAGGTACTTAAAATCTTTGGTTAACGATCAATACTGGGTCTACAATTTTTACACAGATCTACACATGGTATGTACATCTCATGTTCCAAAAATCACAGGAAGCACAAGCATAGATCATGAGATACAATTAAATCACTCATTTCCTAATAGTTAATCTAGAGTACAAAATAAACAGAACTAACTTAAGTGCATAATAGAAAACTTGTAGATGTTGACTAGTATAACTCAGAACAATTGAGTTTGCTATTTTTAGAATTTTCTACAAATTTCTAGGACAAAGTTCACTGAAATAGATTTGAAAGACTCAGACTACTTTGCAGAAAGGACCCTAGAACTTTTCAAATCAAGGCAATAAAGTCCTTAGCCGGACTTGACAGAGGACAGGGGAAAGGCGACGGCGTTCTAGCGAGGAGAGTCGCCGGCGGCGAGGGGCCAGGGGTGGAGGAGCACAAGGAAGTAGAGAGGGACCTCAGGTGGCGTTCGGGTAGAGCTGGGGTGGTCGGAGGTGGGCCGGCCACGGAGCTCTGCTCCGGGCGGCGGCGGCAGGTGGTGGCAGTGGCGCTCCGGCGATCGTGAGCGGCGGGGAAGGGGTCGGGGAGCTTCAGTGCGCTGTGGGGAGCTAGCTGTGGGGTCGATTGGAGCCGAGGAAGGTCGGGGAGGGGTGCTCCACGGTGAGCAGGGGGCGGCAGCGGCGGCCATGGCATGCGGTGGGCAGGAGCTCGACCTGGCTCAAGGAGAAGCGGAGCAGGTGCGGGGCGAGGTGAGGCAACCTGGAACGCAAAGAATCGCAGCAGGACGGCGGAGGATTTCCGGAGATTAGGGCTCGACGTGGAGGTCCGAGCATCGCGGCGAAGGGCACTCCGGCGGCTGACAGCTCTGTTTGAAGTAGAAAGGAGAAGAGAAGCCGAGTGCGGAAGAGAAAGGAGAGTACCTTGGCAACTTGCTCACTGTCTTAAGTAGAAGGATGAGGAAGCAAGGGCACGGTACGGCAGGCGGCAGCAAACAGCGGCCGGCAGGGCACGGCCGAGCTGCAGGACCGCGTGGCGGCCGCGAAGGAAACCAGAGGGGAGGGCTAAGGCGGTGACCTAGTGCCGAGGCGACGCGTGGAACGGCGTAGAGGCTGGCACATGCGAGGTAGAGCGGTGGCACGGTGGTGGCAGGGCGGCGCAGAGCCCGCAGAGAAGAAGCAGAGGAGGAAGAAAAGGGGGATGAATCCAGGGACTGGTTTGCAAAATAGAGAAATCCTAGGGGCTTATCGGTAAACCATAATTTTCCATAAATCTAGGGCTCAAATGAGAAAATGGTAAAAACAAGTTGCAATACTTTTCAAAAGCTACAACTTTTCTTTAAGGTTCAAATTCAAAAACTCAAAGTATCAGGTGTTATTTTGAACCTTGGACTAAATTCAAAACTATAATGTTTTCTTATCCTCATGAGTGTAAAATTCATAAAGTTCAGGACCTATTTGCAAGTTTTCATCTAATGTCATGATGACTTACATTATTACACTTTAACCCCTAGTAACTTTGAAAGTTACTTTTGTAATTCAACAGTTGCATAAAAGGACTCATACTTTTGGAAAATTATACATAGGTCCGTATTTTCACAAACGCACTCAATTCAATACATGCATTTCAACACAACCATTACAAATGAAATCTTTGGGTAAATACATTTTTTTACAGAAAAGTAATATAATATGTTTGCAAAAAAACCCTTCACCTATTTTGAAATTACTTTCCTTCTAATACATTTTTCCATAATCATAAAAGATACCCTTTTGACTTGCATTCAAGTTTTTTTTAAAAGCTTCATATAAACACACACAAGCTTTACACTAACAAGCATATACTTCACACTAACAAATAATGTGCCTAGTTTACAAATACTTGAACTGTCACATAACATTTGCTTGATGATTTTGACACCTTCATCATGCTGTTGTGCCATGACGATGCTATCCTTAAGTGTAGCTTCCACTGCGATATGATTTAAACTTCCTCGGGGAATGATCTCAAGGTTGAGCTTTCTCATTTCCCCGCAGAGAGTTTCACTAAAGGTTTCTACTGATAAGCAAGACTAGTGCGCCTTGCGGCTAAGTGCATCCGCAACCACATTGGCCTTGCCTGGATGATAGTGCACTTCTAGATTATAATCCTTTATAAGTTCCAGCCAACATCTTTGCCTCATATTTCGATCTGCTTGCGTAAAAATGTACTAGAGGCTCTTATGGTCAGCATAAATATTGCACTGAGTACCCATCAGATGATGTCTCCAAATCTTAAGTGCATGAATAATAGCTGCAATTTCGAGATCATGTGTGGGATAGTTCTGTTCATGAGTCCTGGGTGCTCGCGATGCATAAGCAATTACTCGGTTATCTTGCATAAGTACACAACCAAGTCCAATGCCCGAAGCATCACAATAAACTTCAAAAGGTTTGGAATTATCTGGTTGAGCCAAAATTGGAGCAGTAGTGAGATGTGTTCTAAGGCTGTGGAATGCTTCTTCACATTTCTCATTCCATGAGAATTTAGCTCCTTTCTTCAGTAGTTCTGTCATGGGCTTGGCTATTCTAGAAAAGTCAAGGATGAATTGATGATAATAACCAGCTAGACCAAGAAAACTGCGGATTTGATGGACTGAAGTAGGAGGCTTCCAATCTAATACTTCGTGAACTTTACTCGGATTGACGGATATGCCGTCACTAGAGATGGTGTGACCTAGAAATTTAATGGTATCCAACCAAAACTCACATTTGGAGAATTTGGCATACAAATGGTGGTCTCTCAATCTCTGAAGAATGACATGGAGATGTCTTGCACGATCTTCTAAGTTTTTGGAATAGATTAAAATATCATCGATAAAGACCACAACGAATTTATCAAGCTCTGGCATGAAGACTGAGTTCATGAGATACATGAAATAGGCTGGTGCATTGGTAAGACCAAAATACATAACCAGATATTCATAGAGTCCATATCTTGTGGAAAATGCCATTTTTGGAATGTCACTAGGCCTAATTTTTATCTGATGATATCCAGAGCAAAGGTTAATTTTTGCGAATACCTTGGCTCCGGCTAATTGATCGAACAGGACATCAATGCGGGGAAGAGGATATTAGTTTTTGATGGTTACCGCAATGAGAGGGCGATAGTCTACACATAGTCTTAGACTATTGTCCTTTTTCTTCACGAATAGGGCTGGGCATCCCCATGGTGAAGCACTTGGACGAATAAAACCTTTATCAAGGAGGTCTTGAAGCTGAAGTTTTAATTCTGCCAGCTCATTGGGTTCATACGATATGGCCTCTTTGAGATGGGAGCTGTGCCGGGCTGTAGCTCTATAATGAACTCAATGTCCCTATCTGGAGGCATCCTAGGCAAATCATCTGGAAAAATATCTGGGTACTCACATACAATAGGGATGTCCTCTAGCTTGATTCCTTCTACAGCATAGGCACGAGAGTTGATGCACTTCCGTGGTGAAAGATAAAGAACAGTAGTGCCTTGGTAGGGTGAGTCTATCTCAACTGCTCGGGAAGAGATATCCAATGATACTCGGTGTCTAGTCATCCAATCCATGCCTAGTAGGATATCCATTCCTTCTAGATCTAACACAAGTAAATATGTCTTTACTAGATTGCTACCCAACTGAATTGGTACATTTCTACATATTTGATTTGAGGAAATTTTACCGCCAGGAGTCGCTATCATATATGCTCCTTTAGTAGGATAGTAATCCAAGCCTACTTTTGTTCCAAACTTTGAATTGATAAAACTATGAGTTGCACCAGAATCAAAAAGTATAACTACGGGTTGATGGTGTATAGCGAAAACACCCGTCATTATTGGTGCACCCTCAGGAAGTTCGGAGAGAGTTGTGAAATTCACCCTCCCTTGGCAGACTTGCACAACTTGCTTCTTTCCCTTGCCCTTGCTGCTCGGGTTGGACGTCTGCCCTTGGAATGATTTCCTAGGTTGAGGGCAATCTCTGATGAAGTGCGATGAACTACCACAATTGAAACAATGATTATTGTTGTTTCCCTGGTTGAACTGTGGAAAGTTCGCCCTTAATCCTTGCTGTTGCTGCTGCTGTTGGGGCTGAGGCACTGGTGGCCTGTTGAATCTAGACTGCTGAGGGGGTCTAGCTACCCATCTTCCTGGCTGATTATTTCAGGGTGGACCCTGTGGAGATGTACTTTGGACTAACCGATACCTCGGGGGTTGAGCACTCAAGGGTCCAATGGGTACCTTTCACTTCTTCTCAGCCCTATGGGCTGAAATGCAATCTTCTTGAGTAATGGCCATATTGACCAGCTTGTTGAAAGTGTCTACCCTCACAAGATTCAATCGTTCTTTGAGCTTGGTGTTTAGGCCACAACGGAAACGATCACGTTTCTTGGCATCGGTGTTTGCATGATAACCCGCATATTGACACAGGTGATTGAAGACCTATGCATACTGCATTACAGTGCGGGTTCCCTGGGTAAGAGCTAAGAATTCATTGAGCTTACGCTCAATAAGTCCTTCAGGAATATGATGCGCCCTAAAGGCGGTCCGAAACTCTTCCCATGTGACTACATGTCCTTCTGGCTGCATGGCATAATAATGATCCCACCAAATGCGGGCAGTGCTACGAAGCTGCTGTGCTGCGAAAAGTGCCTTATTTGCTTTTGAACATGGTGCGGATAGTAGTGCAAACTTGGACTCAATAGTACGGAGCCAGGCATCGGCGTCGAGAGGTTCTTCTGTCTTGTGGAAAAGTGGAGGCTGTGTGCTGAAGAAGTCCTGATAACCGGCAGATGGAGGTTCATCCCGACCTCGAGGCTGGTAATGGAATTGGTTCATTTGTGCCTGTACTAGCTGATTAAGTAACTTAGTCTGCCGTGCCATTACTTCTGCCAGATTTGGGGGTGCTGTGGGCAGTTGTTGGGAACCGCTAGCCTGGTCTGACCTGAAACCTTCAGGGGTTCCACGCGTAGCGCCAACCATCTGAAGAATGGAAGATATCCATTAGAAATCACCAATACTTGCTCCCATTTTCAGAAATATACCGCAAAAATAAAACATATGGAGATTGTGCAACAGATTGCTAGCTCAAAAGATAACCAGACAGGAACTCAGATTATAGATCATAATTGGTGGTCATTATGTTACATCCTAGTAGTCTACCAATTACTTTCAAGCTATACCTACATATGCCACATATAATACAACAAGTGGCCCTTAAGTCAAACTAGACTACTCACTCCCTATGTTACACTATACTACACTGAACACATCTAGGGTATCGACGATACGGATGAACTAGAAATCGTCCAGGTTGCCCATAGAAGACTGGCTGCCGGAAGAAGAATGATTGGGTTCGGGGTTAGGTTCTGGATCTCCATGCTCAGAATCGAGATCTGAAACTCCTTCAATCTCTTCCAGATCTTCTTCCTGATCTTCACTCTCAGGCTCCTCAGGTACATCAAGAGGTACCGGCTGCTATTGGAGCACATTGATGTGGGCGATGGCGTCGTCTAGCTCAAGGGTGAGGTCGTGGACTTGCTCCTAGAGGGACTCAATGATGGTGTTGCGCTGAATGATTAAGGTGTCACTCTCAACAATCTGATCCTCTCGGTGAATGATGGTTTCATCCCACTGTGCGATAACTTTATTTTTAGCCGTGATCGTAGCTTGGAGCTCTTCAATCTGAGTAACCTGTTGGTCAAGATTTCTGTGATGACTTTGAGCTATGCTGGTTAGTTGGTTCGTGCCGCAGTGCTAAAGTATCTGATAGTGGTGCTGTGCGTTCATGAATCTGATCATAGTACGTAGTGTCTCTTCGGCCAGATCTCCCAGCAAATGGCCACAATGTGATACTCGGAAAACCCACTCGGGGTCACGGGAATCAGCTGCAGGGAATAGGCCAATCGGATACTCGGCAACTTCCTCTGGATGTTGGTCGTAGAAGATGTGGATAGCTTCAAGGGCTGCCGCTTCTATAGTGTCCACGAGGCGATAACCAACTACATTAGTTTGGATGGGCTACCACAGAGAATGAAAAGGATGTTGAGGAATAGTCATCTTCACTCTGCACCGAGGAACACCCCCTTCACTATACTCAACTCCATCATATTGCAGGGGCTCGGTGTAGCAAAATAACTGAAGTGACTCCCACAAAAGACATGGAAAACCCTCCCAAGGCAAGGCATTGGTATGAGCATGTCCCTCGTGGTCCCAAAAGATCTTTGGAATTTCCGCCATCTGAAGCAAGAATTCAAATGGTGAGATTGAAGGTTTGCAACAAATAGTTGAATGGAATGTGAGTTAGATGCATGGGATAGCTGGAATGCAACTACCCTACCGAGAACTCACAAGGTAAATAGAACGGGACAACCGATTCTGATAACCATAAAGACTAGAAATCATATGGATGTTATAGATCTTGAGAATAAAGCAATAGATTCCAAGACTCTCAACTAAGGCTGTCACAAGATTCCTATCGAAACTGCACTGGAGATAGACAACACTCTAGATGTTCTCAAAAGAACAACACATTCAATACATTCACTCTGTTTGATCATGGATTATGCATGCACGTACTATCCGACCTCACAACCAAAAACAATTGCCAAATATCTTTGGACTTACGTGGTTAATTTCGGTGGTACAATACATACATCTCTCTCTATAATAACTAGTCGATAAATCCTATCTGTCTTATCCTATTACTCATGGTTAATGTACCTGCAGAAAACCACAGTTGTATATAACGAACCTTTCATGCCAGCACGTCATGAAAGTATCCCCAAATATTACTGTTCACTATAGAAACAGTATCCGTACAATTCCTATCGTACGGACGATGTTAACATACGTTACGTCTGCAACGTATTCACGGGGGTACCGTATGAAACGGGGGTATGAACAGCGATCACCATACCCTGTGCCTAACCATATACTTCCAAAATAATCAACTTATCATTGGTATATTGGCAGGATCTCAAGTAGGCCACTGCTTGAGAAACAGCGTTCGGTTCGCATCACCGACAGGAAGGCCAAGCACAAACTTTAGCGAGTCCAACGTAATTTGTTAACTCTTTTGCTAAACAAATTTTTGTTCTGAAAACATTTTTAAGAGCTGCTGCAATCTGTAAGGGTAAACCTACAGCTCTGATACCAGCTGTAGCAGAACCGCCTGAATTATTCCGGTTCAAGTACACAGACCATCGCTATACAGGCGACAGGGTCTCAACTCACTTCAAACGGTACAATTCATTGGTCTGTCGGGTCACCGTCCGATTCAACCACGGTTACACAGGATCGATGTAGGTTTACCTCACGCGAAGGTGAGTCTAGCCTTACAACAAGCTCACAACTTTTACACCACAGGATAATTAAACATTATTACATAGGGGTTTTATTTCATCCTAGCTAATACGAATTTATACAAACATTGTTTGAAAACTTCAAGTTTTAACTGACAGTATTCAGAGGAGCAGCGGAAAAGATACAATAACACGACTACTCGTCGCAAAGCAGGCACCCAAAGAGGAGCAGCGGAAAAGATACAATAACCAGCCAAGCGGAACAGAACAGAGCCAAGGAGAACTAGCCACAGAGTCCTCGAATGGCATACCTGGAAACCACATTACTAGCAAGGATGAGTATACTAATACTCAGCAAGGCTTATCCGACCTTTGGGTATACTTAGCGCATAACTAGACCATGATAGGTTGAACGGCTCTAGTTTTGTTTTGCTGAAAAGCAACAAAGAGTATGTCCTTACTTTCATATTTTAGCTTTCAGATTCTAGTTTCTTTTAATCAGTCTAGGTAAGCACCTATACTAGTCAAGCAAGGTAGATATTACGCATACATCAAAATTATTCCATTAACTGTGACTGTTATTACTCTATGTGGCAGAAGTATCAAGCAGTCTCAATATCCATGAGAAACGGACGATTCTGAATCGAATTTCATAACCTTGCAAGGGATCCTAACTCACACGCTCGGAAACTTTCCTTTCCAGGCAACCATTCCCCTCATATTCCGGAGCGTGGATCAGGGCCACCACAAGCGATTGTAGGACCATACGCACATTCACTGTGCAGGACATACGTCTACAGCGCGACTGTATGACTGTACTCCTATCTGCTATGCAGAATGTATTCCTACATGTTGGTGCGTGTGTGCAACAAAATCAAAATTCGAGTGGTGGGGTAAGTCCACTAGCCGGGCCAATTAGGTACTAGGCTTACCGCGTACCATATTTACGATATGTGGCTAGTACTTTCAAACACCTGACCACCACTACCACACACCGCGACCTTATCAATCTTAAACCAACACAGACGGGTACCCTTCCAAATCATGGCACTGCATATAATCCCGTCCGTGATCCTTATAGTGATTGCAAAATAGTAAACAATCAACTCCTATATCGCGCGAGTGATAGAAAATCACTCGACTTCTGCCGATCCTATCGGACAAACATTATATAGGTTCCTAGGTTTCATGCAACTAGGGTTTCATACAATTCCTAGCACTTAATGCACAAGATAGATATAGAGCAATATAAGAGCATAATTTTAAAATACTGGGTTATGCACCAAGGCTTGCCTTCTTGGGTAGGGCTGGGGTCAAGAATATCAATCGCTTCTGAACTTTGGTTCCGGGCTTCAGTATGATCTTCGACGACGTGCACTTGGTCTTCAGATATACCCTGCTCGAGTTCCGAGACCAACTCGTAGGTTTCGTCTTCAAGCGTCGTCGATTCTACATGATATGCAATGATTTAAATTAAGTGATTATTAAGTTAATAACTTTCCTTCACAATAAAGTTGCAATCCAATAACTCACATTCAAAGCATCACAAAGCAAGGATTTGAATTCCAAGAATTTCAACTTACTTATGGTACATTAAACCAATTAACTCTACTAGCATCATAATTAATTTCTATAGCTTCAAGCATAGGAGTACTGAGGTTAGAAATTTAACTACACATACCTAATGTTAATACAAGACTTCTGTGAATTTTTCATATTTTTAAACCTAACAAAATAGTAGTATAAAAATGGACAAATTCAAACTTAAGACAATAAGTTTTATTTTTATTTTGAAATCTACAGAGGTTCTGGCCTTGAATTTTGAAAAATGAGTTCACCTCTATCAGATGAGCTTGCCATAAATTTTTCATAAATTTTTGAAAGCAGAAGCTAAGTTATTTGAATTAAATTCAAATTTCAAGTTTAAATCAAATCCTAAGGCAAAACAGTGCTATAAAATTATTCAAAATTCCCTATGAATTACTCAAAATCAGAACAACACATGGTAAAAAGATTTAAGTATGGAAGCATCAGTAGCATGCTTGAATAAATTTACTTGATTTCAAACTTACTTTGCACAAGTTTAAATTAGTTAAAGTTAGAGTACAGTACTGGTGGTGAAATTTGCATACACGTTCACTCATATCACATACAGGTTGCATACCAAAAATCACATGAAATAAAGCTAGCATGCAAGAGATACATACAAGATTCCCTTTTGATAAACTTTAAAATAACACTTAAAGCATTAAGTTTCAAACTAAACTTTAGTAACAAAGTTGTAGAACTGGACTTCTAAAGTATAACAGAACAGGTTTGACAATTTTTGGATTTTTGTACAATTTTCTACAGATTTTTAAAGCTGGCTGATTTTAATTGAGGGGGGTACTAATATTTTGCAGAGAGGACCTTACAAAGAAAAGAATGTCTGCAATTGGGTCCCTGGCCGGTTTGAACCGAGGGACAGCAACGGTGGCGGTCAAATTCCGACGAGGATGATCACCGGCAGCGAGGGAAAAGTGGGGGGAAAAGTTCAGGAGCTCATGGCAGGCTCGGGGGTGGCCGGAGTTGAAGAAGGAAGGTGCGGAGACGGTGGTTCGACGGAGAACCGAGCCGGCGCGGCGAGGTATCGTGGCGGCGGCGGTGTTCCGGCGGCCGGAGTGCAAGAAGGCGACGAAGAAGTGGCTAGGAAGCTTCCACGCGTAGATATAGTGCTGGTGGTGAACTCGGTGAGGGCCAAGTGGGGGCGAAGCGGCAGGACGACTGTGAGACCGAGCGGCGGCGGTGGACAGAACGGCCGGCGTGGCGTTCTAGTGGCGTGAGTGTGAGGGGGTGGAGCAGAACTGGTCAGGGAGCTTTAGTGGGGTGTAGTGGTGCTGGTGGAGCACGGAATTGCGGGCGTGGAGCGGCGGAGATGGTTGACGACGGTGAGCAGAGCCGGCGGCGGTGGTCTGGCGGCGGTGCCGAGCGGAGAAGAAGCCGAGGGGTGAAAATGCGGGTGCGTGAGAGTGTAAATGAAGTCGAGGAAGACTGCTGGACGTGCTGCGGGAAAAAGAAGGGCACGGGCGAGCTGGAGCAGCTGCTGGCGACCGGCGGCGCGACGTGGCGGCTTCGGGCGATGGCGGCACGACGTGGCGGGGTGGGGGAAAGCCAGCAGGGGTCAGGCGAGTGGCGGGCGGGTGAGCTGGAGGGCCAGGTGGTGGGGTTAGAGCGGCGAGGGGCAGCTGGCAATGCGGGAGCTCGCTGGCGAGGGGCGGCGGTCGGTGGAGCCGAGCAGCAGAGAAATAGAGAGGAAGGGGAGAGAGAGGAAGACGACGGGGACTTCTCTGAAATTTTCCAAAAGAGCAAGGGGTGCACTGTAAAGTAAAATTTTCTTTCAAACCATAGCCCAAATGAAAATATACCCAAAAGCAAAAGTGTAGAGTTTAAAAAGATCTACAACTTTGCTTTAAGGGTCAGCTTCAAAAGAGATAGGTTTTTGAAATTATTTTGAAATCCGACAAACTATTAAATTTCACATAAAACCTATTTAAAATTCACATTCCAATTGAGACCTTATGGTAATTCTGCTTCTTATAGTGGTTTAAAAGTAAATTCTTGCCTTTACAAAACTAACCTTCATACAATTTGAAATTACCCTAGCTTCAAGCATATTTAGAAAAAGAACCCTAATTTTTCCATAATTACAAAAATACCTTTTAACTTGCATTTAGGTTTTTAAAAGCATTCATCAAAGCAACACACACTTCATTCTAACAAGCACAACTTATACTAAAAATTAACATGCCTTTCTCCTAAATACCTGAATGTCACAGCTTCGAATTAATTTGGTTCCAAGAGAGTGTTGGAGTTGCTCCTAGAAACGAGCAATGAACTGTGCTCCATGGTCAGAGATGATTGTCTTAGGTATTCCACGGAGATGAACGATCTGGTCTAGATAGATCTCGGCATACTTTTTAGCATTGTAAGTAGTATGCACGGGAAGGAAATGGGCGGTTTTGGTTAATCAATCAACGATTACCCAAATAGAATCATGTCTTTGGGAAGTGTTGGGTAAGCCAACGATGAAATCCATGCTGATATCTTTCCACTTCCAAGAAGGAATGGATAAAGGTTGAAGACTACCAGCAATTTTTAAGTGACTGGCTTTAACTCTTTGGCAAATATCACACTCAGAGGCATATCTTGCAATTTCTATTTTCATGCGAGTCCACTAAAAGTTCTATCTTAGGTCTTGGTACATTTTGGTACTACCAAGGTGCATAGAGAACTTGGACAGATGTGCCTCGTCCAAAATCTGCTTACAAAGTTGATGGTCCTTGGGTACAACAATACATCCCTTGAACCATAGAATTCCTTTGCGGTCTACTTGAAAACACTTATATTTTCTTCTCCCTGAGCTAGCTTTTGCTTGATGATTTTGACTCCTTCATCATGTAGTTGTGCCCTAATAATACTATCTTGAAGTGTGGGTTCAACTGCTATATGATTCAAACTATCTTGAGGAATAATCTCAAGATTAAGCTTTCTCATTTCCCAGCAGAGAGTTTCACTGATGGCTTCTATTGATAAGCAATGGCAATGCACTTTGCGGCTGAGTGCATCCGCAACCACATTGGCTTTGCATGGATGATAGTGCACTTCCAGATCACAATCTTTTATAAGCTCTAGCCCATGTCTTTATCTCATATTTAGATCTGCTTGTGTAAAAATGTACTTGAGACTCTTATGGTTAGTGTAAATGTTACACTTAGTACCCATAAGATAGTGTCTCTAGATCTTAAGCGCATGGATAACGGCTGCAAGCTCAAGATCATGGGTAGGATAGTTCTATTCATGAGTCCTGAGTGCTCGTGAAGCATAAGCAATTACTCGGTTGTTTTGCATGAGTACACAACCAAGTCCGATGCCCGACGCATCGCAAAAGATATCAAAAGGTTTGGAATTATCTGGCTGAGCAAAAACTGGAGCAGTAGTGAGGTGTGTTCTTAGAGTGTGAAATGCCTCTTCACATTTCTCATTCCAGAAGAATTTAACTCCTTTCTTCAGCAATTCTGTCATTGGCTTGGCTATTTTGTAGAAGTCTGGGATGAAACGACGATAATAGCCAGCAAGACCAAGAAAACTACGGATCTGATGGACTGAAGTAGGGGGCTTCCAATCCATCACTTCCTGGACTTTACTTGGATCAATAGATATGCTGTCACTGAAGATGGTGTGACCCAAAAATTTAACTGTATCTAGCCAAAATTCACATTTGGAGAATTTGGCATACAAGTGGTGTTCTCGCAATCTCTGAAGAATAATATAAAGATATCTAGCATGATCTTCTAGATTTTTAGAATAGATCAGAATATCGTCGATGAATACTACGATGAATTTATCGAGCTTCGGCATAAAGACAGAGTTCATGAGATACATAAAATATGCTGGGGCGTTGGTAAGGCCAAAAGACATAACTAGATATTCATAAAGTACATATCTGGTGGAGAATGTTGTCTTTGGGATGTCGCTGGGCTTAATCTTTATCTGCTGATATCCAGAGCGAAGGTTAATTTTGGAGAATACCTTGGCTCCAGCTAATTGATCGAACAAGATGTCGATACGGGGAAGAGGATATTTGTTTTTGATGGTTACTGCATTGAGGGGGCGATAGTCCACACATAATCTGAGGCTATGGTCCTTTTTCTTTACAAGCAAGGCTGGGCATCCCCGTGCTGAAGCACTTGGACGAATAAAACCTTTATTAAGAAGGTCCTGAAGTTGAACTTTTAATTCTGCCAGCTCATTGGGTGGCATACAATAGGGTCTTTTAGAGATGGGGGCTGTACCGGGTTGTAACTATAATAAACTCAATATCCCTATCAGGAGGCATTCCAGGCAAATCATCCAGAAAAACATCTGGGTACTCACATATGACAAGGATTTCCTCAAGCTTGATCCCTTCTATGGCATAGACGCAAGAGTTGATATACTCCCGCTGTGGAAGATATAGAATAGTAGCCTTGTAATCAGGTGAGTCTATCTCAACCGCTCGGGAAGAGATATCTAATGATACTTGATGCCTAGTCATCCAATCCATACCTAGTAGGATATCCATTCCTTCTAGGTTTAGCAAAATTAAATCTGTCCTTATCAGGTTGCTACCCATTTGAATTGGCACATCTCTACAGATTTGATTTGAAGCAATTTTATCGCCAAGAGTCGCTATCATATATGTTCCTTTAGTATGATAGAAATCCAAGCCTACTTTTCTTCCAAACGTTGGACTGATAAAGCTATGGGTTGCACTGGAATCAAAAAGTATAACTGCAGGTTGATGGTGTATAGTGAAAGTACCCGTCGTTATTGGTGCACCCTTAGAAGTTCGGAGAGAGTTGTGAAATTAACCCTCCCTTGGCGGACTTGTACAGTTTGCTTCTTGTCTCTACCCTTGCTGCTCGGGTTGGAAGTCTGCCCTTGGAATGATTTCCTAGGTTGAGGGAAATTTTTAATAAAATGCGATGAACTGCCGCAATTGAAACAACGATTGTTGTTGTTTTCCTGGTTGAACTGCGGAAAGTTCGGCCTTAATCCAAACTGCTGCTGCTGCTGTTGAGGCTGAGGCACTGGTAGCCTGTTGAATTTAAACTACTGAGGGGGTCTAGCTACCCATCTGCCTGACTGATTGTTCCGGGGTGGGGCTCGTGGAGATGTATTCTGGACTAACCGATATCTCAGGGGTTGAGCACTCGAGGGTCCAGTGGGTATCTTCCACTTCTTCTCAGCCCGATGGGCTGAAATACAATCTTCCTGAGTAATTGCCATGTTGACCAACTCATTGAAGGTGTCTGTCTTAACAAGATTCAGTCATTCTTTGAGCTTGGTGTTCAGGCCACGAATGGAATGATCTCGCTTCTTGGCATCGGTGTTTGCATGATAACCCGCATACTGAGACAGGTGATTGAAGGCCTGTGTGTACTGGATTACGGTGCGGGTTCCCTAGGTAAGAGCTAAAAATTCATTGAACTTCCGCTCAATGAGCCCTTCAGGAATATGAGGCACCCTAAAGGTGGTCCGAAACTCTTCCTATGTGACTACATGTCCGTCTGGCTGCATGGTATAATAATGATCCCACCAAATGTGAGCAATGCCACGAAGCTGCTATGCTGCAAAGAGTGCCTTGTTTGCTTCGGAGCATGGTGTGGATAGTCGTGCGAACTAGAACTCAATAGTGCGGAGCCACGCATCCGCATCAAGAGGCTCTTCGATCTTATGAAACAGTGGAGGCTGCGTGCTAAAGAAATCTTGGTAACTAGCAGAGGGATGTTCATCATGACCTTGTTGCTGATGACGGAACTGGTTCTGCTGTGCCTGCACAGGCTGATCAAGGAGTTCAATCTGTCGTGCCATTACTTCTGCTAGATTTGGTGGTGGTGGTGGCGGTTGTTGGGAACTGCTAGCCTGGTCTGTCCTGAAACCTTCAGGGGTTCCACGCATAGCGCCAACCATCTGAAGAATGGAAGATGTCCATTAGAAATCACCAATACTTACTTCCATTTTCAGGAATATACAGCATAAAAATAAAATATATGGAAATAGTGCAACAGATAGATAGCTCAATAGATAACTGGACAGGAAACTCAGGTTATAGATCATAAACTGGTGGTCATTATGATGTTACATCTCGGTAGTCTATTAACTACAAATCAAGCCATGCCTACACATGCCACATATAATACAACAAGTGGCCCTTAGGTCAAACTAAACTGCTTTCTCCCTATGTCACACTATACCACACTAAGTACATCTAGAAGGTCAATGATTTGGAAAAGACTAGAAATCGTCGAGGTTGCCCACAGATGACTGGCTGCCAGAAGAAGAACGATTGGGCTGAGGATTAGGTTCGGGATCTCCATGCTCGGAATCAAGATCAGAAACTCCTTCAATCTCTTCCAGGTCTTCTTCTTCATCTTCACTTTCAGACTCTTCAGGGGCCACAGAAGGTACTGGCTGCTCATGAAGCATATCGATATGGGCAATGGCATCATCAAGCTCAAGAGTAAGGTCATGGACTTGCTCTTGGAGAAACTCGATGATAGTGTTGCGCTGAATGATTAATGTATCACTCTTAATGATCTAATCCTCTCGGTGCATGATAGTTTCATCCCACTGTGCGATAACCTCATCTTTAGCAGTGATTGTGGCTTGGAGCTCTTCAATTTGAGTAATCTGCTGGTTAATATTTTTGTGACAACCTTGGGCTATACTGGTCATTTGGCTCATACCGTGGCGCTGAAGTATCTGATGACGATATTGTGCATTCATAAACCTGACTGTAGCACGTAGTGTCTCTTCTGTCAAATCTCCCAATAAGTGTCCAAAATGTGATACTCGAAAAGTCCACTCAGGGTCATGAGAATCTGCTGCAGGGAACAAACCAATAGGATACCTGGCAACTTCATCTGGATGCTGGTCATAGAAAATGTTGATGGCTTCAAGAGCTGCGGCTTCAAACATGTCTGCTAGACGGTGACCAACCACATCAATGTCGATGGGCTGCCACAGGGATCGCGATAGATGCTGGGGAATAGTCATCTTCACTCTACACCGAGGAACACCATCTTCACTACACTCCATCATATTGCGGTGGCTCGGTGTAGCTAAACAACTGAAGTAACTCCCACATGAGACGTGGAAAACCCTCCCAATGCAAGGCATTGGTGTGAGCATGTCCCTCGTGGTCCCAAAAGATCTTCAGAAAATCTGCCATCTGAAGCAAAGATTCAAATGGTAAGGTTGCAAGTTTTCAACAAAAATGCTTTGAGAAAACTGCGGGAAAAATGTGAGTCAGACTCATGGAATAGGTGGAATGCAACTACTCTGCTAAGAACTCACAAGGTAAATGGAACGAGACAACCGATTTTGGTCATAGCAAAGGCTAGAAATCAGATAGATGATATAGATCTTGAGGATGAAGCAAAAGATGCCGAGATACTAAACCCTAAGGCTGCCTGTATGACCATTACAAGACTGCACCTATGATAAGCAACACTCTAGATAACCTTAAAATAACAAGCCTTTAATTCATTCACTTTGTTTAATCATAAAGTATGCATGCACGTACTACTCGTCCTCACAACCACAAACAATTGCCAATATTTTTGGACTTACGTGGTTAGTTTCGGTAGCATAGTATATATATGTCTCTCCCTATAATAGCTAGTAGAGAGATCCTATTCATTCAGAGCCTATTGAGTCGGGGTTAGCGTACCTGCAGAAAAATCACATATATCATGAACCTTTCATACCAGCACGTCATGAAAGCGTTCCCAAACATTACTGTTCACTTATAGAAACAACATCCGTACAATTCCCGCCCGTACAGATGATGTTAACATACGTTACTTTCGCAACGTATTCACGGGGTACCGTATAAAATGGGGGTATGAACAGCGATCACCATACCCTCTGCCTAACCATATACTCCCAATATAATCAACTTATCGTTGGTATATTGGTAGCATCTCAAGTAAACCACTGCTTGAGAAACAGCGTTCGGTTCGCATCACCGACGGGAAGACCAAGCTCTCTCAGTTGGCTGAGGATTCTTACCCTCTTACCTCATCGTCGAATGCGTCGTTACAGTATATAAAGTTGATTGTGCTTGAAAGTAAATTTTTACAGAAATGTAGTGCTGGAAGTTAGAGTAGTACTGTAAGCGTATTGTATATATATTAGTAGCTACCTAATAACTCCCATATAAACCCCTAGGGCTTTACGTACTAAGCACAATTCTTAATGAAACCAACGCAATATTTTTTACAAAATACTTTGTTGGTCCAGTTTTATTCAAAAAACATTTTTTAAGATCAATCATATCTCCGGGGTATACTTGTTAGCTCTGATACCAACCTGTGGCAGAACCGCTTAAATTATTCCGGCTCAAGTGCACAGATCATTGCTATACAGTATATGACCTAACCGCACTTCAAACAGAATGACCCAATGGTCTGTCGGGTAACGTCCCGATGAAACCACCGGATTCCGGATCGTTCAAGCGTACCTCGCACGAAGGCGAGTCTAGAGAAACAATCACCGTTATATTTTTACAATATAATCATAGTAGTTATTACAAACCGGTTTCTAGTAGAGTACTACAAACCTAACTGAAACAAATTTATACAGACATTATTTGAAAACTTCAAGTTTCAACGAACATTATTCAGAGATGGCAGCGGAAAAGATACAACAACGGGACTACTCGTCGCAAAGAAGGCACCATACTTAGCCCAAAGCATGGCGACATTCCGAAAGGTCATTGCTGGCCGAGGACGGATCCCATTCCACGGACCAGCCAGGTGGTAAAGTGCAGGGCCAAGGAGAACTAGCAACTGAGTCCTCGAATGACATACCTGAAAACCACATTACTAGCAAGGCCGAGTATACTAATACTCAGCAAGACTTACCCGTCAATTGGGTATACTTAGCCCATAATTAGACCATGAGATGTTGAAAGCCTCTAGGTTTCTTTTGCTGAAAAACAACAAAGAGTATATCCTTATTTCTATATTTTAGCTTTCAGATTCTAGTTCAATTAGCCATTCTAAGTGAGCATCTATACTCGACAAGCAAGTTAGGTATTAAATCATACATCAATATTAGTCCACCAACTGTTGCTCTTGTTACTCTATGTGGCATAAGTAACAAGCAGTCTCAATCACCGCAAGAAACGGATGGTTCCTGAATCGAATTTCATAACCTTGCAAGGGATCCTAACTCACACGCTCGGAAACTTTCCTTTCTGGGCAACCATTCCCCTCATATTCCGGGACGTGGATCAACGCCACCACAAGTGACTGCAGGACCATACGCACATCCAATGTGCAGGATGTACATCTACAGCGTGACTCTATGACTGTACTCCCGTCTGCTATGCAGAACATACTCCCACACATCGGTGCATTTGTACATAAACCAAAATTCGAGTGATGAGGGATATGTCCACTTACCGGGCCAATCAGGTACTAGGCTTACCGCGTACCATATTTACGGTATGTGGCTAGTACTTTCAAACACTTGACCACCACTACCACACACTGTAGCCTTATCTAATTGATCAACACAGACGGGGTACCATTCCATGTCATGGTACTGCACATAACCCCATCCGTGATCCTTATAGTGACTGTAAAATAGTAAACAATCAACTCCTATATCGCACAAGTGACAGAAAATCACTCAACTTCTGCCGGTCCTATTAGCAAAGCATCTACTCAATAAGGACTCGGAAACATTACATAGGTTCCTGGGTTTCATGCAACTAGAGTTTCATAACAACTCCTAGCACTTAATGCACAAGATAGATATATAACAATATAAGTGCATAATTGAAAATACTGGGTTATGCACCGGGGCTTGCCTTCACTGGTGAGGCTGGGGTCAGTGATGTCAGTAGCTTCCGAACCTGGGTTTCGGGGCTTCAAAAAGACCCTTGGTGACATTTACTTGAGCTTCAGAAATACCCTCGTCGGGTTCCGGGATTAGCTTGTAGGTACCGTCGGCGAGTGTCGTCAAATCTACATGATATGGAATGATTTGAAGCAAATGGTTATTATTTGAATATTTGGTTTTCACGATAAAGTTGCATTCCAACAAGAATATATTCAATATATCACTTCAAGAGTTAACTAATTTGTACAAACAACAAAAAGATTTGAAACTAAACTTAAGTAGAGTTTCTGGTGTAAAAACTTTGTTCAAAACGGTTATTTGGTGAAGGTTATAGAGCTGATCTGATCTACTTAATAGGATGTTCTTTAGACAGTTTATCTAGCTGATTGGGGTGTGCATCGGAAAAGTCTGATCTGTGCATACTGAATCGACTGTATTTAGCCAATTGATGTGTCCTATATCAGCTGAGCCTTAGCCGATACCTGCCTGAGGTGTTAACCTGCGTAACTACTTGTACATGCATCGGCTTGATTTTTCTTTGGCAATAGTAGCCGATAGAGGTGTAGCCGATCGACGTGTAGTCGATGAGCATGCGGCCGATGGGTGTGTAGTTGACGGGCGTGTATTTTGCAAACAAGACCCTATAAAGGAACAGAGACTTGCATCTGGGTCCCAAATCGACTTGAACAGAAGAAGTCGAGTGGCGGTGATTAAAATCCGGCGAGGAGGCTCACCGGCGATGAGGGAAAGGTGGGGAAAAAGGTTCAGGAGCTCTTGGTGGACTTAGGGGTGGCTGGAATCGTAGAAGGGAAGCTCAGAGGCGGCGGTTCGACTAGATACAGAGCCGGTGCGGTGAGGTTTCGAGGGCGGCGATGGTGTTCGGCGACTGGAGTGCAGGAAGGCGAAGGAAATTGGTCAGGGAGCTTCGGCATGGAGATGTGGTGCTATTAGTGCTCTTGGCGAGGAAGAAGATGGGGTGGAACTTCGGTTCGACTAGAATTAGAATGGCGGCGGAGAGTGAGATCGCCGGCATGATGTTATGGGCTGCGCGTGCACAAGAGGACAAAGAAGAGTGGATCAGGAAGGGGTAATGAGACGCGGCAGCGCTGGTGGAGCACAAAATTGGAGAGGAGAAGCGGTGGAGACGGCTGACGGCGGTGGACAGAAGAGCTCCGGCGAAGTAGTCAAGCGGAGAAGAGAACAGGAATGCGGGTGCGCGCGAGGGGATAGAAGAAAGGAGAAGTTTACTAGGCGTGTTCCCAAGCTAAAAAGAGGCGTGCGGGCGGGTGGCAAGCAGCTGCTGGTGGTCGACAGCGCACGTGGCAGCTCAGGCGGGCAGCGGCGCGATGCGTCTACACAAGGAGGAGCCAGCGGGGTCGGTTAAGCGGCGGGCGGGCAAGCTGGGGCCAGGTGGCGCAGGAAGAGCGGTGAACGGGCAGCTGGTGGCCGGGGAAAATCCCGGCGATGGGCGGTGGGCGGCGCTGCAGAGAACAGAGAGGGGAAGCAGGAGGAAGAAGATGAGGACCTGTTCGTAAAGTTTGCAAAAGTTCAAGGAGTTCACTGTAAAGTAAAATTTTCTTCCAAACTATAGCTCTAATGAAAATATGCCCAAAATCAAAAGTGTAGAGTTTAAAAAGATCTACCACTTTGCCTTAGGGTCCAACTTCAAAAGAGTTAGGGTTTTGAAATTACTTTTAAAAATCAACAAATCATTCAATTTCAAATAAATCCAAAATAAGTTTTACCCTTTCAATGAAGCCTTGGACTATTTACACTTCTTATAGTGGTTAAACAGTAAATACTCACGTTTGCAAATCAACCCTTCATACATTTTGAAATTGCCTCCCATTTATACACAATTTACAAAAAGTACCTGTGGCAGAACCAATCTGAATTACACCGGCTCAAGTACGCGAGTCCTCTTTGAGGGCTACCTCGTGCTTCAAAAGGTATAATCCTTTGGCCTGTCGGGTAACGTCCCGATAAACCACCGAACGCAGGATCCAACAAGGTACCTCGCACGAAGGCGAGTCCAGAGATATAAAAGCCATTACACTTTACATCACAGGCAGGTATATTACATATGCATACAAAAGTAACATTAGTGTCCAACGAGGGACATTATTACAAAACAGTTTAAGTTTTAAGTCACAGCAGCGGAGTTTGAAAACACGAACACTGTACACGACGTTATTACGGATATCATGCTAGCCCTGGCACGATATCACTCGGCGGAATCTGTGTTGGCCGGGAACGGATCCCACTCCACGGACCAACCATCAGGCAGGGGGTAGGGCCACGGTGTAATGAATGCTGGCTCATCAGGAAGATTACCTGAAGTAAATCAACAAAAGCTAGACTGAGTATACTAATACTCAGCAAGACTTACCTGCTCATGGTATACTTAGCCATGTATCTAGACTTATGCAGGCTTTTCAGGTTTTGGGTAGGGTTTTTAGCTGAAAAGCAACAAAGAGTAGATCCTTATTTTCAACTTTTAGCTTTCAAGTTCTAGTTGATTACCATTCTAGGTAAGCACCTAAAACTATTCAAACATGGTAGAATCTTTAATCAAACATCATCTTTGATAATCACAAAGTTGCTCTTGTTACTCTATGTGGCAAAGGGATTAAGCAGTCTCAATCTCCGTGAGAAACGGACGATTCCTGAATCGAATTTCAAAACCTTGCAAGGGTAAACCTAACACACACGCTTGGAACACCAAAGGGTCGTTCCGAAGCAACCGTTTGCCTTTCATTCCGACTCGTGGATCAGATCCACCACAAGCGACTGCAGGACCATACGCACTTCTAAAGTGCAGGATGTACGTCTGTAGCGCGACTACAAAACCCGTACTCCTGGTTGCCCAGCAACACGTATTCCTACACGTCGAACCAAGTAATCAAAAGAAGCAAATACATGTGGTGGGGGGTATGTCCACTCCTCGGGCCGATTGGTTACTAGGCTTACCGCTTACCATATTTCGCGGCATGTGGCTAGTACTTTCAAACGCTTAACCACCGCTACCACACACTGCGGCCTTATCCAGTTCAATCAACACAGACGGGGTATCATCTCAAACATGATACTCCATGAAATTCCCGTCCGTCATCCTTATAGTGAATAACATGAACGTAAACATTACAATTCCTATATTGCGCGAGTGACAGGAAATCACCCGACTTCTACCGGTCCTATAAGCATAGCAGCTAGTCGGACTCAAGTTCTAGGGTTCAATACATTGGTTCTTGGAATTATGCAACTAGGGTTCCAGACAATTCCTAAGAACTTAATGCATAAAGATATATATAAATAATATAGTTCGCAGTATAAATAAAGTAAGGGTTATGTCCGGGGCTTGCCTTCGCTGGTGGGGCTGGGGTCAGTCAAGTTAATATCTTCCGAACCTTGGTTCGGGGCTTCAGAGAATTCCGCGACGAGGTTCCTGGGGTCTTCAGAACAAACTCCTTCTGGTTCCCGGATTAGCTGGTAATCTCCGTCGGCGAGAGTGGTCGAGTCTACATGACGTGCAAAAGTATAAATTATGGGATGCATATACTTTTAATTTAATTCACAATAAAGTTGCAATCCAAATGAAAGAATATTTCATTCCGACAAATAACCTAACTACCCTGCACTGGGCAGTCATTTATTGAGTATTACTTATTTTATCTAAACCCATTAAACATCAGGGTTGATTACACTAATTATCTAACTAGTGGCATAGGATAACAGGTTGGGGTGTGTTTCTAATAATTATATTAAATAACTTTAGTTATTTGTTATATTAATTATTTATATGAAACTTATGTTACTATTACATTATGGACTAATTAAACTATGTCCAATTTGTTTGACACCAAATCTTTGGTTGGAAATCTAATAACAGGTTATACTATTAAAGAACAGTACCCTAAAATATTTTCAGAATATTTAGTGCAATAACTAAATCACAATAGTTAACTTAAGTAAACTACATAGATAACTTGAATGAATTTTACAGAGCAAGATACTTAAAAACAGGAGCTACAAAAATTACTGAGCATAGATTGATATTAGATACATTTACTGCAGTTTTATTGGAATTTTATTCTAAAAGGAACTAAGCCACAAAATTAAATAAGATCAAAATTGAGATTTCAAGATGCAATTATAACTGGAGTTTTACACTAACACTAGGGTTCAAAATTGAAGGACATCATGAACTACTCAAGATTGGTATTCCAGAAAAGTTTCATAATTTTTCATGCATAATAATTATTATTTATGAATTACCTTTGAATTTAAGCTTGAAACTTATAACTCAAGTTATATTAGGTTTATGATTCTCAAATTTTTATGATGAATCACACTTTTAAAGGTCAAGTTATGGTAGAAATTTTATCCATAAATATGCACAGATGCTTTTGTAATAAACTTGTCAAGATTTTATTAACATATAACAAAGGTAACAAAATACTCTAGCTAGAGGGCTGATCTAAGCCTCAAAAATTTACACAAGGCTACTCAAATCATATGCAACACATGCTCCAAAAATCAACAGCAGCAAGGCTATAGATCACAACATTCAATTAAAGCATCCCTTTACTTGTATTTAAAATACAGAACAAACTATGCATTTTCATAGCATGATCATGAAATAAAAGTTGTAGAATTCCTCACAAGGATTCTAACCCAACAAGTTTGGTATTTTCCTACACATTTTTGAACTTCACTGATTTGAAATAGAGGAAGGGACTGAAACTTTGCATAAAGGACCCTAGAAGAATTTGAATGCTTGCAATGTAGCCCCTGGCCGGAATCAGAGCGGGGGAAACATCTTTGACCGTCGATTCCGGCGAGGCTCGTCGCCGGCGGCGGGGGAGAAGAGGGGGAACAGCATGAGGAAGTCGAGGGCGACCTTCGGGAGGTTTCGGATGGGGTCGGGGAGGTCTGTGAGGGCCTGTCCACGGCGAGGCAGAGGCGGCGGCCGGGGAGAACGGCGCGGCGGCGCTCCGGTGTCCGCGCGGGGAAGGGGATTGGCCGGGCAGCTGCGCGAGGATGAGGTGGAGCTGAAGGCGGGGTCAGTGCATGCGGAGCAGCGGTGGAGGGGTGGGGCGACGGTGAGCTTGAGCTCGCCGGCATTCGGGCGGCAATGGCGGCGGCGTTCCGAGGCGTGGGAGTGGAGAAGGAAGGAAAGAATGCGTCCATTAGCTCCGCGGGGTAGTTGTAGTGCTCAAGCGCGCACAAGCACGAGGACTGGGCGCTCGGTTTGGGGTTTGCCACGGCGGCTCGGTGGCGGCCGAGAGGCGGTGGCGCGCGCGTGGCGAGCGCAGAAGACGCCAGGGAGGGAGGGGAGCAAAGGTGGGGGAGGTAGGGGGCGACGCGTGGGCACATGCAGTAGCTGGAGGTGGAGCTCGGGCACTGCGCCGGCAGTGAGCGGCGGTGGCAGAGCGAAGCAGAGGGGGAAGTGGCGGTGACAGAGGAAGAAGCAGCAGCGGGTGTCAGTAGGACTTGTTTGCAATTTGAGAAAATTCCAGGGACCCCTCTGTAAAGAGAGATTTCCCATTGATACAAAATCCTAGTGAGAAAAATGTCTAAAGCAAAGTTGTAAAGAATTTCAAACCCTACAATAATGCTTTAGTGTTCAAGTTCAAAATCTCAAAGGATACAGTTTTATTTTAAAATTTGGAACCCAACTCAATTTGTAAGGCTTTTGTTATAATTCAAACAAAATGCTTTAATGTTTAGGGCCTTTTTGCCAAATTGCATGCAGTGTAATCATGACTAACCTTTTTACACTTTAACCCTTAAGTAAATCTGAGTTTTACTTTTATCTTTTCACCATTTCACATGTAAATCCTTATATCTTTGTGTTAATTACACATAGGTCCTTAGTTTCATACAAAGTCTATTTCTCTTAGGTTTTAACTTAATATTTGTACTTTTCTTCTCTATGGTCATTTGAATTTGACATTTAATAGCATTTTTACACAATTACACATAGGGACTTATAAAATTCATAATTTACAAATATACCCCTAGTTCTTTGTACAACTTGTATGTATTATAGCAAGCATACCTATATCACATTAATACCTAGTGTCTATACCCTTAATTACCTGAATGTTACAGCCTTCCCACCTAAAAAGAATCTCATCCCGAGATTCCGAAGCTGAATAGAATCAGACGATTAGATTTGAGGATTGGCTTAAAGGAAATTCGGAAAATTTCGTTGAAGATAAGATTCTGTCTCCCAAGTTGCTTCTTCTTCGGTGTGATGATCCCACAAGATTTTATACATCTTAACTGCCCTTTTTCTGGTGAGCCTTTCCTTGGTATCCAAGATTCTAAGAGGCTGTTCGATGTACGATAGATCGGGTTCAATCTCAATGGCACATGTCTCAACGATTTCCGTGGGTACTTTGGCACACTTCTTAAGTTGAGAGACACGGAAGACATCGTGAATAGCAGCCAATTGAGACAGAAGGCGAAGTTTGTAAGCCACTGGGCCACAAACATTGAGAATTTCGAAGGGTCTGACATATCGAGGTGCTAACTTCCCTTTTATGCCGAAACGTTGGACACCTTTGGTAGGAGATACTCGGAGATAGAAAAAATCTCCTACTTGAAATTGCAGAGGTTTCCTCCTCTTATCTGCGTAGCTTTTCTTTCTGGACTGAGCAGTTTTAAGATTAGATTGAATAACCTTAACCTTATCTTCGGCTTCAACAACTAGGTCTGGTCCGAAGATTTTGCGTTCACCGGTCTCAGACCAACTTAAAGGAGTTCAACATCTGCGACCGTATAACGCTTCAAAAGGAGCCATTTGAAGACTAGTTTGATAACTGTTATTGTAAGAGAATTCAGCTAGAGCAAGGCACTTGTCCCAACTTGTACCATAGTGAATAATACAAGCTCGGAGCATGTCTTCAAGAATTTGATTAACTCGCTCAGTCTATCCATCCGTTTGAGGATGATACGCAGAGCTTCGTATCAGTTTGGATCCAAGAGCTGATTGTAACTGTTCCCAGAAGCGTGCAATGAACTGGGGTCCTCTATCAGAGATGATAGTTTTAGGAACACCGTGCAATCGAACGATTTGATCTAAATAGATCTCTGCATACTTCTTAGTTGAATAAGTGGTATGCACAGGAAAAAAATGAGCTGTTTTTGTGAGTCTATCAATGATTACCCATATGGAGTCATGCTTTTGAGATGTGTTGGGAAGACCGACAATAAAATCCATGCTAATGTCTTCCCATTTCCATGATGGAATGGGTAATGGCTGAAGTGTACCAGATGCCTTGAGATGATTGGCTTTGACTCTCTGGCACGTATCGCACTCGGATACATATTTAGCAATTTCTCTTTTCATTCTGGTCCACCAAAAATGTTGCCGTAGATCTTGATACATCTTGGTGCTACCAGGATGAACAGAGAACTTGGATAGATGTGCTTCATCAAGGATTTGCTTGCGAAGCTGATGATCTTTAGGTACAACAATTCGATTGTTGAACCATAATGTTCCTTGATGGTCAGTGTAGATATTACACTTAGCACCCATAAGATGATGTCTCCAGATCTTGAGAGCATGGATGACTGCTGCCAATTCAAGATCATGTGTTGGATAATTTTGCTCATGAGTCCGGAGTGCTCGGGATGCATAAGCAATAACCCGGTTGTTTTGCATAAGAACACAACCAAGGCCAATTCTAGAAGCATCACAATAGACATCAAAAGGCTGAGTATTATCCGGCTGAGCTAGTATTGGGGCAGTCGTCAGAAGTTTTCTCAGGGTGTGAAATGCTTCCTCACACTTATCATTCCAGCGGAACTTAACTTCTTTCTTAAGTAGCTCAGTCATCGGTTTGGCTATCTTGGAGAAGTCTGGAATGAATCGGCGATAATATCCCGCCAATCCAAGGAAACTTCGGATTTGATGGACTGAAGTTGGAGGTTTCCAGTCCATAACCTCCTGGACTTTGGTTGGATCAACCGATATGCCTTTACTAGAGACAGTGTGTCCCAAAAATTTCACACTATCTAGCCAGAATTCACATTTCGAGAATTTGGCATAAAGGCGATGATCATGTAGTCGTTGAAGAATGACACATAAATGATTAGCATGGTCTTCTTTAGTTTTGGAGTATATTAGAATGTCATCAATGAAGACCACGACAAATTTGTCGAGTTCCGGCATGAATACTGAATTCATGAGATACATGAAATATGCCGGTGCATTAGTGAGTCCAAATGACATAACCAGATATTCATAAAGTCCATATCTGATCGAGAAGGCCGTTTTTGGAATGTCACAAGGCCTAATCTTGATCTGATGATAACCAGAGCGTAAGTCAATCTTAGAGAAGGCCTTAGCTCCGGCTAGCTGATCGAACAAAATGTCAATGCGGGGAAGAGGGTACTTATTTTTGATGGTAACCGCATTGAGTAGATGGTAATCGACACATAGCCTTAGGCTATTGTCTTTCTTTTTGACAAAGAGAGCAGAACAACCCCAAGGTGAAGCACTTGGACGTATATAACCCTTATCAAGAAGATCTTTGTCGGAGGAATTCTCCAGCCGGGTGGCGGAAAGCACCCGCCTAATCCTAGTTAAGGATGGGTTTGGAGGGGACTTAGGAGCGCTCGATCGGTGGACAGATGAACACAGGAAGGACACGAAGGTTTAGAGTGGTTCGGGCCGCCGGAGCGTAATACCCTACGTCCACTTTGGTGTTGTATTGGCTGTGTGAGCCGCCGATTGTTGAAAACCCTGTATTCTAACGAGTACACTCTCCCTTTTATAGTGCAAGGGGAGTGCTTACACCGTGCGGGACCCCGACAGGTGGGCCCGGCCAATAGGAGCTGTTCTACGAGAGATATAGAGGTCATCTCCTCGAGCTCCTCTCCGTAGTCCTCTCGATCGAGAAGTTGATGTGCGTATCTACAGCCAGGATATGGCCGTGTACAGCCTTGTCTTGTACAGTGTCCGGCGTCAGCGTTACCCAACAGTGAAGCCGTGCTGTCACTGTTGGGATGGGACCTTCGGTCAGAGGGCGAGAAGGAGCTGTCCCGTGACGCGTGCACTGTTACAGCGCACGCCTTGGCTCGCCTATTACAGGCCATCATCACGCGCGCAGCGCCGTGACGGGACTGCACACAGTC
The DNA here is from genome assembly GCF_002211085.1 of Panicum hallii. Classification (NCBI taxonomy): domain Eukaryota; kingdom Viridiplantae; phylum Streptophyta; class Magnoliopsida; order Poales; family Poaceae; genus Panicum; species Panicum hallii. The sequence goes on along the minus strand of NC_038046.1, from coordinate 26,233,052 downwards.
CGCGTACTGTGCGCGGTGATACGACGCGCCGCCTTCAGAACGGGCGGGCTTACCGCGGTGTCAGCTTACCTGCCCCGTGTGTCAGTGGCAGGCCGCACCTTTTGACTTTGGCGCGCCCGACTCAGCTACCGCATTGAATGCGGGTAGGTGAGGAGGCGACCCGTAAGGGGCCTCAGGCCGTAGGCACGCGGCGGGGCCAGCCCCGCTCCTCCCGCCGGGCAACACGTGGCGGCACCGGACCCCTTCCCTGGGGAAAGGGGGGTCCGAGGTCCCCGTGGCTGGTCGGAGCGGGCTGGCCTGTGATGGTCTGGCCATCACACGTGGCGGCTCCGGACCTCCCAGGGGAGGCCAGGTCTGCAGGAGCTACCCGAGGGCTCTCCCACCCGCCTGGGTGTACAGAGGCCCCGGACCTTATGGAGCCCGGGGAGGGTCCGGAGACCGTGGTCCCAGCAGTCAGGCCCGGAGGCCGTATGCCACGTGACTCAGAGGTGACGGGGTGTTCATGGATTATGAGAAGCCAAGGGCCTGGACACCCTAGCAGGAGGTACCCCTATCTGTGTGTACCGACAGAGGCCCCCAGGCCCACCTCGGGAGAGGGATGAACCTGCAGAGAGTGGGGGTGCGCCCCTGCACCACCATCTTCAAACATTTCTATTCCCTAGTCGGGACCGGGAAGAAGCGCGGCGAGATCGGCGCTTACTACTTCCAGCTCCGGCACGGGATGGCGGGCTCCTACATCGCCGCTTTCTCCAGCTCCAAGTGGGAGGAGTGGCGTGAAGGCTGGGTCATCGTGGCTGACGAGCCTCATGACCGCCTGGAGCTGCCAACGGAGGGCCCCCAGAGCGACCGGAGCACCTGGAAGGCCAGGCCGACAATACCGGCGGAGCTCGACCCAGTGTTGTACCGGATCAAGAAGCTGGCAAGGAGTGGCCTGACTTCTATGATGGTGCTGGGTGACTTCTTGAAGCGGCGAATCGCGCCCCTGCAGCAGCGGTCCCGGATGGCCTACGTGTACACGGGGCTGAACGACTGCTGCAGGATCGCACGCGGGCCCGGCGGCGACTTCACCAGGGCGGAGCTGGAGGCAGCGGTCCGGGCGATGACCGGCGAGGCATTCATCCCGGAGTCCCTGGTCCTCCCGAGCGGGGTCAAGGCCCTGTGCGAGGACCAGGCATTGCGGTCATCGGTCCTGTCGTTGATGCCGACCCTGGACGAGGGCGGCCTGGCGGTCCGACAACTGGGAGGCGACCCCAACCGCGGGCTCCAGATCCCTGGCGCCTCTCCGGACCGCCAGCATCACCCCAGCGAAGGTGCTGGGGAGCCGGGACCCAGAGGTCCGGCCCCCAGCGGGAAAGGAAAGGAGAAAGTGCCGGCGCCAGAGCGCCGGCAGAAAGATAGTGCGGGTGCTGCCCCGGCCCAAAGGAGCGACGAGGCTCAGGGGGCGGCACCTGAGCGGCGCAGCCAAGCCGAAGGGAGCAAGTCCCGGAGGCTCCAGCGCGGCGACGGTTCCCTGGTCGGGGAACCGGCGCCGAAACGCTAGAAGACGGCGGGGGCAGAGGAGCAGAGCAGAGCTCCTCCACCCGCGCCACAACGCCAGCAGCCGGAGAGGGTTCCGGAGGAGACACGTCAGCCTCCTCCACCAGAACGGCGTCCGGCGACGCCACCACCACCGCCCGAGGCCAATCTACTACCCCCATCACCGCCACCAGCAACTCCGCTGGCGAGGGACACCCACCAAAGGTCCGGGGGGTCCTCGGCTGGGAGGAAAGTCCCCCCGCAGCCCGGGGCAGATGGGAGTGGTCCGACTTCCCGTAAGTGGTTTTGTCATGGTTTTTCATTTTCTTTCTTGGCTTCCGGCCCTTAACCATACAGGTGATACGGCAGGCCGCAGTCTTCGGATGCTCCCACTGGGGGATCCGGCCCCCAGCCAGCATCGGGGCCCTCGGCGCCGCTCCCAGCAGGGCCCCCGCCTGGAACAGCTCCAGAAGCCCCCGGAGCCATGGGCCCGGAGCCGGAGGCCACCACACCGCCACGACCCGGAGCTGCCCCCCAGGAGGAGGGCACCAGGTCAGCTGCGACGACCGAGGCACCGGCGACAGCGCCGGGTGTTGAGGTCAGGCCCTCACCAGCTGACCTAGCAGCAGAGGGGGCCACCGCCACGGCGGAGGCTGCTGCGCCAGAGGCAGCGGAGGTGGTGGAGGTCGCGGCACCAGAGGCGGCAGAGGCGGCTGCACCGGAGGCGACAGAGGCGACGGCTCCAGAGCCAGCAGAGGCAGCGGCTCCGGAGGTCGCCGAAGTTGCCAGCAGCACCCACCCACCGGCAGAGGAGGAGGAACCGGAGGTGGTGCTGGGAAGGTTCCTCCTCCCGAGCACAGCGGAGGTCCCGCTCCCCCGGCTCATAGCCAAATGCCAGCAAGCTCAACAGGAGCTAGAGGCTGGCATGCGCCGGGAGTGGGAGAAGCTGGAGGCGGAGCGCCAGCGGCTCTTCGACTGGGAGGTCCGCCTGGGGGGCCGCATCAACTCTGTCTCCGCCCGCTACGCCGAGGAGCGCGCCAAACTCGTGGCGGGGCGCGAGCTCCTGCGGGAGGAGCTGGAGCAGGCGCGCGACCGGGAGGAAGCAGCGCGCCAGCGGGAGTTGGCGGCCACACGGCGGGAAGCAGAGGCTCTCCAGGGGCTGATTGCCGTGGAGAGGCAGAAAGAGGCGGCGGCGGAGACGGAGCGGGCCGCCCGGGAGCTGATAGGCGCGGCGAGGGAGGCGTTTGCCACGGCCGAGGCGCATCAGGCCGCCCTCGCGGATCGGGCGGCGGCGGCAGCGAAGAAAGAAGAAGAGCTGGCCGCCCGAGAAGCAGAGGAGGTGGTCCGGCAGCAGGAGCTCCAGAAGCGGGAAGAGGCCGTGGAGGAGGAGCTGGCAGCCGGGAACCGGAGGCTCCAGGAGCGCGAGGCAGCGCTTCAGGAGAGGGAGGCCAAGGTGGAGGGGCTCCTGGCAGAGCAGCGCGCCGGCGCCAACCGATTAACAAGATGGGTTGGTGCGGTGAACCCTCTGCTAGAAGCGCTCGGAGCCAACCCCATCTGGGTACCAGAGGCTCCTTCACCATTTGGTGCCGCACTCCAACTGCTGGACTCCACCACCAGGCGGCTACAGGATGCGGAGGCCGGCCTTCAGGACCTCCTGGAGGCAGAGGGACGAGTGGTTGCCCGGGGAATGGCGGAGTACATCCTCACCAGCTTCCGAAGCCATGATCCTGCCGTCCAGCTGACTCCCGTCCTGGTCGGACCCCTCCGGGCAACGGCAGCCGCTGCGCGGGAAGGAGTCCAGGAGGCAGTGGACCTGATCGCGGCCCGCCTCCGGCGACGTCCTGAACCTGCAGAGAGTGGGAGTGCCTCCGGACCACCAGAGCAGTAGTGCTAGTATCTTTTTGTTATTTCTTTTGTAATACAAGTTTTGTTATTGTAAGATAATATTGTGCATATTCAACGCAATTTTTGTGAGAAACTTAGCTGTTTTCCTGCTGTCGGTTTGTAAGGTGTTCTTGTGCATACCAAGGTCCCGTGTGGCCCCCTGGGAGGTAGTCGCGATAGGACGGGACTAGCTGCCATAGAACCGAGGTCCTGCACATGACTTAGATCGACGCTTAGAAGACGTCCCCACGAGGTACCGGTCCGGCCAGCAAAAGCCTACTGCGATGCGTAACGAGTCAGGGCACCGGAGCCATAGTTCGGGAATCTAAAGGGTCCCGGCCCCCGGGTCCATTGTTCAAGGTACAACGATACCCGTCCTAGGGGGGCAGGGCATGTAGGCTTAGGGTACGGAACCAGGCTAAGCGGCTACACAGCCCTGGACCCCAGCAAAGAACGAGCACGCCTCCCTGAAGCCAGTTCCCGGGTGCCCAGTTCCTTTTCTTCCGCGAGACAGGGGTCCCGGGCAGAGACATAGTGTAGCAACCTAAGTAGGAACTTCGACACGACACAGACGCGAAAAACCACGTGGGGGGTTAGCGTAACAAGAAGCGAAAAAACCTTAGAATCGCATAGAGTTCAAGGACGCGTTTGAGAACAAATTTCCCCTTAAATGAATCGGTACAGAAGAGCTGTGCGATGTACGCCAGGGGCCGGGTTTACGAGGGCGGACCTCTACCGCCCTGGTCCGCACGGCAATGCTACCAATTACAAAGGAAAAATTTCCTCCCAACCAGGTCCTAGGGATAGAACTTACGGAGGTGCTCAATGTTCCATGGATTGGGTAGTTGCATTCCATCCTCCGCAGCCAGGCGAACAGATCCGGGTCGGCACACCTTGGTCACCTTGAAGGGCCCCTCCCAGCTGGGGGAGAGCTTATGCATACCCTCCCGGTTCAAGATTCGCCTTAGGACTAGGTCCCCAACCCGGAGCTCCCTACTTCGCACGAACCGTTGGTGGTAGCGCCGGAGCGCTTGGTTGTACCGTGCGTTGCGGACTGCTGCTCGCCATCTACGCTCGTCTACGAGGTCCACGTCTTGGCGACGCTCCTGTTCCTGCATCTCTTCATCAAAAGACCGGACTCGCAGAGAGCCCATGGTGATCTCCGGGGGAAGGCATGCTTCGGCCCCGTAGACCAGGAAGAAAGGGGTTTCCCCTGTTGCGCGGCTGGGTGTGGTCCGATTCCCCCATAACACACTCGGAAGCTCTTCTATCCACCTTGCGCCATGCTTCTCAAGGTCACAGTAGGTTCGGATCTTGAGCCCTCTGAGGATTTCGGCGTTGGCCCGCTCAACTTGGCCATTGCTCCTGGGATGTGCCACTGAGGCAAAACAGAGCTGGATGCCCATATCCTCACAGTACTCCTGGAAGTACTGGCTCGTGAACTGGGTCCCATTGTCGGTGATGACCCGGTTCGGGACCCCGAACCGGCACACAATTGACCTGAGGAAAGCAGTTGCCGACGCCTTGGTAATGTTGACCACTGGGGTTGCCTCTGGCCACTTGGTGAACTTGTCAATGGCGACATAGAGGTATCGGTACCCACCGACGGCCCTAGGGAAAGGTCCCAAGATATCCAACCCCCATACCGCAAAGAGCCAAGAGGGAGGAATCATCTGCAGTGCCTGAGCTGGAGTGTGTATTTGCTTTGCGTGGAACTGACACGCTTTGCAGGACCTTACCAAGTCAGCTGCATCCTGGAGCGTTGTCGGCCAGTAAAAACCATGCCGAAAGGCTTTACCAACCAGCGTGCAGGATGAAGAGTGACTTCCGCACTCGCCTCCATGGATCTCCGCGAGCAAGTCGCGGCCCTCTTCCTGGGTGATGCACCGCATGAGGACGCCGTTGGCGCCACGGCGATAAAGATCCCCTTCTACCACCGTGTATCGCTTAGCCATCCGGACAATGCGCTCAACAGATGCTTGATCTTCAGGAAGGTAGTTATCCTTCAGGTAGTCCCGGACCTTAGAGATCCATGCATCGGGACCTTCCTGAGAAACTGGGCGTGGCTCCCTGAGGTCTTCGGGACCCTCAAGGGTGCACACGGCCCTTGGCGGGTACCACGGATGGAGCACCGCCGGGACCGCCAGCTTCAAGGTGCTAGTCCGACCCCCCTCGCCTAGATCGGCAGGCTGGGCGGAAGGCTTCAGCAGACGCCTCTGGAAGACGCCCTCAGGCACGGGTGCCTGAGTCGATGCGCTCGCGGAGAGGGCATCAGCTGCTGAATTGCCTTCGCGTGGAACGTGTTGCAGTTCCAGCACATCGAAGTCCTTCTCCAGCCTCTTCACATGGATGAGGTAGGCTGCGAGCTGGGGGTTGTTGCAGCAACACTCCCCACGGACTTGCCTGATGATGAGTTGGGAGTCCCCTTTGACCAGGAGCTCCCGGACCCCCAGGGACAGAGCCGCCGTGAGCCCAAAGATCAAGGCCTCATACTCTGCCATGTTATTGGTGGCCTCAAAATCGAGGTGCACCATGTACTTTAACTGCTCGCCACGTGGGTCGATGAGGACTACGCCCGCCCCGGCCCTCTTGCTGCGGGCGGACCCGTCAAAGAAAAGGGTCCAGTGAGGTCCGGTGAAGACCGGAGCCCTAACCTCCGGACGTGGGGGGTCCGTGCCTTGGTCCGGACCCCCGGAGACGCTTGGTGCGGGCGTCCATTCTGCGATGAAGTCAGCAAGGATCTGACTCTTAATGGCGTGACGCGGCTGGAAGTCGAGCTGGAACCCAGCGAGCTCCGCTGCCCACTTGGCGATGTTGCCCGTGGCGTTGGGGTTGTGGAGGATGGCCCTCAATGGGTAGGAGGTCACCACCACAACCTTGTGGGCCTGAAAGTAGTGGCGGAGCTTCCTGGACGCAACAAGTATAGCATAAAGGAGCTTATGTGTCTCAGGATACCTGGCCTTTGCCTCATGGAGGACCTCACTGACGTAGTAGACCGGCTTCTGGACGGTCCTGACTCTGCCAGTTGGACTGGATCCTTCAACTTGAGCTGTGGTCCCGTCGGCCCCCAAGCTGCTTAACACCTCTCCAGGTCGGGACCCGGCCGGACCCTCGGAAATAGGGCCGGTTGCTGGAGTGGGGGAGGCCGGACCTCCCTCTTCTGCAGGAGGGTCCACGGAGGTCCCCTGGGGGAGAAGCTCGGACCTCTCGGCGACCAGCACCATGCTGATCACTTCGGTCGTTGCTGCAAGGTAAAGAAACAGTGTCTCACCTAGGTCCGGTGCGACCAGGACCGGCAAGGAGGTAAGGTACTGCTTCATCTCTTGGAAGGCACGTTCTGCCTCTTCGGTCCATACGATGGGCCGGACCCCCTCATCAACTTGAAGAAGGGAAGCGCCCTCTCCGCCAGCCTCGAAATGAAGCGGCTGAGGGCTGCAAGGGATCCCGTCAACCTCTGCACATCCTTGAGGCGCACCGGGGGTCTCGTTGCCTCGATCGCCCGGACCTTATCCGGGTTGGCCTCGATCCCCCGGTGGGAGACCAGGAATCCAAGGAGCTTTCCCGCCGATACGCCGAAGACGCACTTCTCGGGGTTAAGCTTGGTAGAGGTCGCGCGTAGCTTGTCGAAGACTCGAGCTAAATTTTCTAATAGAGAACACGACTCTCTAGTCTTGACAACGATGTCGTCGACATACACCTCTACAATATCTCTAACCAAATCACCTAGAGTGATATTCATTGCACGAGCAAAGGTGGGTAGAGCATTGAGCAATCCATAAGGCATCACTATATAACAATAAAGCCCATCCACTGTTACAAAAGCTGTGTGCTTCCTATCATCCTTAGCCATTTTGATTTGATAAAAACCAGAATAGGCATCTATGAAGGACAGCAAATCACACCCGGAGGTGGAGTCTACAATCTGATCTATACGCGGGAGTGGATAAGGGTCTTTTGGACATGCCTTATTAAGATTGGTGTAGTCGATGCACATCCGAAGCTTCCCGTTGGCCTTTGGGACCACCACCGGGTTGGCCAACCACACGGGATGGTAGACCTCCTCGATGAAGCCAGCCTGCAGCAGCTTGCGGACCTCTTCGCGGATGAAGTTTTGCCGCTCGATGGACTGCTTGCGTGGCTTCTGCCGGACCGGCCTGGCGTCGGGGTGGATCTTCAGATGATGCTCAATCACCTCCCTGGGGATCCCGGGCATTTGTGATGGTTCCCAGGCGAACACATCAACATTTGCCCGGAGGAAGGCGATGAGCGCACTTTCCTATTTCTCTCCCAGGTTGCCACCGATACGGGTGGTCTGGGAGGCCTCCGCTCCGACCTGGATGGTCTTCACGGGAACGTTGTCCCTGTCGGACGGGCAGACCCTCGGCGCCTTGGCCGGAACCTTGGCACGCGAGGTTGAGGGGTCGGACCCCTGGGCGCCTGCTACAGGGGCGAGTCCTGTGGCCAGCGCATGGAGCTTTTCGACCGCCACAACGGCAGCGGCCCGATCGCTCTGGACGGTGAGGACGCCTGACGGAGAAGGCATCTTCAGGACCAGGTACCCGTAGTGGGCAACGGCCATGAACCGGTACAGAGCCGGTCTGCCGATGATGGCGTTGAAGGGGAGGTTAACTTCCGCAACCTCGAACTGCACGTTCTCGGTACGGAAGTTGTCCTCTGTCCCGAATGTAACCGGTAGGGTGATGGTCCCTACCGGGTATACGGGATCCGGGCCCACTCCTGAGAATGGGCGCGATGGAGCCAACTTGGACTCCGGGATCTGCAGGTGCTTGAACGCTGCATAGCTGATGACACTGAGGCCGGCGCCTCCGTCAATCAGCACATGGTGAAGGCGGACATTGGCGATGGTGGGTGCTGTAACAAGCGGCAGCACTCCCGCACCCGCCATGTTCTCTGGGCAATCAGATGGCCCGAAGGAGATGGTGGTGCCTTTCCATCGCTGATGGGGCGCCGCTCTCGGCACCCCTGGTTTCACCGAGAGGACCTCCCGACGAAGGGCCTTGACGTCCCGCCGGGAGACGAGCTCCGAACTGCCGCCGTACATAACGTACAGCTTCTTGCGGCGCTCGTCCCCTCCGGACTCGGAATCGGACTGCTGGAAAAGTCCTTTGAGGTCTTTGTTGGGGGCTTGATACCCCAACTCTCTCTCCGTCGCGGCTGCGTCGGCATCGGAGGCTTTCTCCTTTCCGGACCGGCGCGGCGGGGAGGAGCCCTCCTTGGAGGCTTGGTCTTGCCTCTTGCTGAGGCGCTCCGCGAGCTTCTGGATCTCGCGACACTCGGTGGCGCTGTGGCGAGCCCCCGGATGAACAGGGCATGACCCGGGGTCGGTGCGCTGCTGTCGCGGGCGCTTGCCACGGGAGTTCTGGCCCCCGGTCGTCGCAGCTGCAACGGCCGGACCCCCAATCCGTGACTTGTCGAAGCCACGGACCTTCTTGTTCTTCTTCTTGCCGCTGCCAGGAGCAGTGACGCTGGGTCCGCTCGTCTGAGCGGGACCTGCCTGGGTTGCAGAGTGCCATGCACGGCCTTCTGCAGCCCGGGCGCATTTGTCCGCCAGAGCGAACAAGGTGGTGACGGCTTCCACCTGGTGGGTCGCCAGCTTCTCTAGCATCTTCTCGTCCCGGACCCCCTGTCGGAAGGCCGTGATAATAGATGCATCGGAGATACGTGGGATAGTTCCTCGTACCTTGGTGAAGCGGGAAATGAAAGCCCGGAGGGTTTCCCCGGGTTGTTGCCTCACGGCGTGGAGGTGGGCCTCCACGCCATGCTGCTGGTACGCGCTGGCGAAGTTCGCAGTGAACTGCGCGCAGAGCTCACCCCAGGACTGGATGGTTCCTCGGGTAAGATTCATGAGCCAGGTCCGGGCTGGCCCGGTCAAGGCTACATGAAAGTAACTTGCCATGACGGCTTCGTTACCTCCAGCCGCCGTGATGGCGGTGATGTAGACCTGCAGGAACTCTGACGGGTTGGAGGACCCGTCATATTTTTCCGGCAGGTAAGGCCGAAACTTGGACGGCCAGGCGACTGCACGGAGGTGGCCTGCGAGCGCTGCGCAGCCCACGCCCGACACCGGTGCCTGGGGGAGTCCCTGCGACCTGGCCGCTGCCGCATCGAGCTCGGGCGCAAGGTTCCGACCCTCAATATTGAGTCGTCGGTTGCGCGTCCGCTCGATGGAGACCCTGGCGTCCTCTCCTGCATGCCTGCGGTTGAGCTCCGCCCGGAGGTCTTCGGTCCGTGCACTCCTCACGGACGGTGAGTGCACAGAACCGGATGCACCGCCCTGGCGACGGCGCTGCCTGGAAACAGACCCCCCCGCAGAGCCTGGGGAAGCCTGTGCCAGGTTGAGGAGACGGTCGACGTCGTCACGCCATTGTCTGTGCGCGTCTGGCGACGCTGCCTCGCCCGGGGGGTTGCGGAGCAACTCCCTGGCTGCCATGAGGGGCCCGCTCGGTGGGAGCACCGATTGGGCCACAGAGGCCCGCTCCGCTGCACACGGTGGAGCAGCACGCGGGGCCACTCTGGAGGCGGGATGGCGCGAGGCGTGTGGCGCCGTTGACGCCACTTCTTCACCGATCACGAGGTCATGGTGACCATTTTCCTGCGCCATTGAGGTCGTGAAGGTCGACCGAGCGCAATCCAAACCTAAGTCCCCTACCTGGCGCGCCAAATGTCGGAGGAATTCTCCAGCCGGGTGGCGGAAAGCACCCGCCTAATCCTAGTTAAGGATGGGTTTGGAGGGGACTTAGGAGCGCTCGATCGGTGGACAGATGAACACAGGAAGGACACGAAGGTTTAGAGTGGTTCGGGCCGCCGGAGCGTAATACCCTACGTCCACTTTGGTGTTGTATTGGCTATGTGAGCCGCCGATTGTTGAAAACCCTGTATTCTAACGAGTACACTCTCCCTTTTATAGTGCAAGGGGAGTGCTTACACTGTGCGGGACCCCGACAGGTGGGCCCGGCCAATAGGAGCTGTTCTACGAGAGATATAGAGGTCATCTCCTCGAGCTCCTCTCCGTAGTCCTCTCGATCGAGAAGTTGATGTGCGTATCTACAGCCAGGATATGGCCGTGTACAGCCTTGTCTTGTACAGTGTCCGGCGTCAGCGTTACCCAACAGTGAAGCCGTGCTGTCACTGTTGGGATGGGACCTTCGGTCAGAGGGCGAGAAGGAGCTGTCCCGTGACGCGCGCACTGTTACAGCGCACGCCTTGGCTCGCCTATTACAGGCCATCATCACGCGCGCAGCGCCGTGACGGGACTGCACACAGTCCGCGTACTGTGCGCGGTGATACGACGCGCCGCCTTCAGAACGGGCGGGCTTACCGCGGTGTCAGCTTACCTGCCCCGTGTGTCAGTGGCAGGCCGCACCTTTCGACTTTGGCGCGCCCGACTCAGCTACCGCATTGAATGCGGGTAGGTGAGGAGGCGACCTGTAAGGGGCCTCAGGCCGTAGGCACGCGGCGGGGCCAGCCCCGCTCCTCCCGCCGGGCAACACGTGGCGGCACCGGACCCCTTCCCGGGGGAAAGGGGGGTCCGAGGCCCCCGTGGCTGGTCGGAGCGGGCTGGCCTGTGATGGTCTGGCCATCACACGTGGCGGCTCCGGACCTCCCAGGGGAGGCCAGGTCTGCAGGAGCTACCCGAGGGCTCTCCCACCCGCCTGGGTGTGCAGAGGCCCCGGACCTTATGGAGCCCGGGGAGGGTCCGGAGACCGTGGTCCCAGCAGTCAGGCCCGGAGGCCGTATTCCACGTGACTCAGAGGTGAGGGGGTGTTCATGGATTATGAGAAGCCAAGGGCCTGGACACCCTAGCAGGAGGTACCCCTATCTGTGTGTACCGACAATCTTGGAGCTGGATTTTTAGTTCTGCTAATTCATTTGGAGGCATGCGATACGGCCTCTTTGAAATAGGAGCAGTGCCCGGTTGAAGTTCAATGATAAACTCGATGTCTCTATCTGGTGGCATTCCAGGCAAGTTGTCTGGAAAGACATCGGGGTATTCACATACTATAGGAATATCCTTGACTTGGATATTTGTGATGGCATAAGTGCAAGGATGCAGACATTCTGGCTGAGGCAGATAAAGGGTGGTGATCCCATAGTATGGTGAATCAATTTCAACAACTCGGGAAGAAATATCTAACCGTACTTGATGTTTAGTCATCCAGTTTGTCCCAAGTATAATATCAATACCCTCCAAACTTAGTAAAACCAAATCAGTTTTGATTTCTTTACTACCTAACTGAATTGGCACACTTTTAATCATTTGGTTGGAAGTGATATTTCCTCCAGGGGTAGAGATCATATATGACCCTTGAGTAAAACAAGGATCAAGTCCTATCCGGGTACCACAGTTGTTACTAATGAAACTATGTATTGCTCCTGAATCAAATAATGTAACAACTGGTTTGTGGTGAATAGAGAATGTACCCGACATGACGGAAGCTCCATCGGGAAGTTCTGCCAGAGTGGTGAAATTAATCCGCCCTTGCCGGACTTGCATTACCGGTTTCTTGCCCTTGTTCTGGTTACCCTGAGTAGAACTCTGCCCTTGATTAGGTTTCTTGGGCCGCTGATCCGCGCTTCCGCAATTGAAACAGCGATAATTGCTGCTTCTCTGTGACACTTGTTGGACATTTGGCCGTGGGCCAGATTGTTGTAGTTGTTGCAGAGGAGCAGGAGGTCTGTACCTTCCTTGCTGTTGGGGCGGCCTGAAAACCAATCTACCAGTTGGGGCATTCCACTGCGGTGCTCTGAACGGTGTATTGGGAACAACCCGATACCTCGGTGGTTGAGCACTCGAGGGTCCAGTAGGGGTCTTTCTTTTCTTCTCAGCATGATGTGCTATGATGCAATCTTCTTGAGTTAAAGCCATATTAACCAGCTCGCTGAAAGTGTTAGCCCTCACAAGATTCAGGCGTTCCTTGAGCTTGGTATTAAGGCCCCGACGGAAACGATCTTGTTTCTTGGCATCATTATCCGCATGATATCCCGCATATTGACACAGATGATTAAAGTTCTGTGCGTACTGCAGGACTGTACTGGTGCCTTGAGTAAATGCCAAAAATTCATTCAACTTCCGCTCCAGCAATCCTTCAGGAATATAATGTGCTCTAAAGGCTGCTCGAAATTCATCCGAGGTGATAACATGCCCTGCAGGCTGCATGGCGTAGAAATTATCCCACCAGATCTGAGCAGCACCTCGGAATTGCTGGGCGGCAAAGGAAGCTTTGCTTGAGTCCGCACAAGGTATTGTCAATTGAGCGAACTTCGATTCAATGATATGGAGCCAAGCATCGGCATCCAAGGGTTCTTCAGCCTTACTGAAAATGGAGGCTGGGTACTGATGAAATCCTGATAACTGGCCACGGGAGGATTGCGGTAATCACGACCTCCTCAGAACTGTTGATGTTGCTGGTTCTGTTGTGCTTGTACCAGCAAGTTGAGAAGTTCGGTTTGCGGAGCCATAACTTCGGCAAGTTTAGGAGGTGGCGGTGGCGGTTGTTGAGAACCGCTAGCCTGATCTGCCCGGAAACCTTCCGGGGTTCCGCGCGTGGCTCCAACCATCTGAAACAAAGGAGATGTCCATCATTAACCATATAGCTACCCCAATTTCAGAAGATATACGACTTAGATAAACAATGCATACACTCCATTCAATCATCTCATTTCAGAATCATAGGGATAGTGAACAAGATGATAAAACAGGAAACTTATATTACAACACTGATTCTGATCGTTCTCCACATCACACATCCGAAAGATCCCTACGTAGGCCATCTATGTTACAACAAATGGCATGAGATCTAGCTAAGTTACACACTACCTAAGTTATTATACTCCCCACAAGTTACATGTAGCTAGTCAACGGTTTACGAAACTAGAAATCATCGAAGTTCCCTACAGAAGACTGACTGTCAGAGGGAGAGTGATAGGGACTAAGAACAGGATCTCCGTGCTCGGAGTCAAGCTCTGAAACACCCTCAATCTCCGTGCTAGGAGTCAAGCTCTGAAACACCCTCAATTTTCCTACACATTTTTGAACTTCACTGATTTGAAATAGAGGAAGGGACTGAAACTTTGCATAAAGGACCCTAGAAGAATTTGAATGCTTGCAATGTAGCCCCTGGCCGGAGTCAGAGCGGGGGAAACATCTTTGACCGTCGATTCCGGCGAGGCTCGTCGCCGGCGGCGGGGGAGAAGAGGGGGAACAGCATGAGGAAGTCGAGGGCGACCTTCGGGAGGTTTCGGATGGGGTCGGGGAGGTCTGTGTGGGCCTGTCCACGGCAAGGCAGAGGCGGCGGCCGGGGAGAACGGTGCGGCGGCGCTCCGGAGTCCGTGCGGGGAAGGGGATTGGCCGGGCAGCTGCGCGAGGATGAGGTGGAGCTGAAGGCGGGGTCAGTGCAGGCGGAGCAGCGGTGGAGGGGTGGGGCGACGGTGAGCTTGAGCTCGCCGGCATTCGGGCGGCAATGGCGGCGGCGTTCCGAGGCGTGGGAGTGGAGAAGGAAGGAAAGAATGCGTCCATTAGCTCCGCGGGGTAGTTGTAGTGCTCAAGCGCGCACAAGCACGAGGACTGGGCGCTCGGTTTGGGGCTTGCCACGGCGGCGGCTTGGTGGCGGCCGAGCGGCAGTTGCGCGCGCGTGGCAGGCGCAGAAGACGCTAGGGAGGGAGGGGAGCAGAGGTGGGGGAGGTAGGGGGCGACGCGTGGGCACATGCAGTAGCTGGAGGTGGAGCTCGGGCACTACGCCGGCGGTGAGCGGCGGTGGCAGAGCGGAGCAGAGGGGGAAGCGGCGGTGACAGAGGAAGAAGCAGCAGCGGGTGTCAGTAGGACTTGTTTGCAATTTGAGAAAATTCCAGGGACCCCTCTATAAAGAGAGATTTCCCATTGATACAAAATCCTAGTGAGAAAAATGTCTAAAGCAAAGTTGTAAATAATTTCAAACCCTACAATAATGCTTTAGGGTTCAAGTTCAAAATCTTAAAGGATACAGTTTTATTTTAAAATTTGGAACCCAACTCAATTTGTAAGGCTTTTGTTATAATTCAAACAAAATGCTTTAATGTTTAGGGCCTTTTTGCCAAATTGCATGCAGTGTAATCATGACTAACCTTTTTACACTTTAACCCTTAAGTAAATCTGAGTTTTACTTTTATCTTTTCACCATTTCACATGTAAATCCTTATATCTTTGTGTTAATTACACATAGGTTCTTAGTTTCATACAAAGTCTATTTCTCTTAGGTTTTAACTTAATATTTGTACTTTTCTTCTCTATGGTCATTTGAATTTGACATTTAATAGCATTTTTACACAATTACACATAGGGACCTATAAAATTCATAATTTACAAATATACCCCTAGTTCTTTGTACAACTTGTATGTATTATAGCAAGCATACCTATATCACATTAATACCTAGTGTCTATACCCTTAATTACCTGAATGTTACAGTACCCTAATTTTTCCAATATTTCAAAAATACCCTTTAACGTGTATTTATGTTTTTAAAGGCATTCATCAAAACGAACACAAACTTCACACAATTTCATACTAAAAATTTGTGTGCCTAGCTCCTAAGTACCTGAAATGTCACAACTCCGAGTGGTCTGTGTCGACGAAGTGATGGCCGAGTAAGGCAGCTCTCGGGAGCATACCTCACCCAGCCGCATGGTCCAGGTCTGGTCCCCTGCAAGTTAAACATAAAAATATGTTGTAACTGATATACATGATATCGAGTCAGGAGTGAATCCTAGCATTGTAAAATGCATGATAAAAAAATTGCGTCTTGCTCTTGTCAGGCCACGTAATTTCCCCGAGTAGTTAGCCTCTTACGTTTAAGCACCTGATCACTGATAGCCGGAGCCCATAGCTCAGGTAGCTGATCACGTGCACGTGTAGGAACATAGGCGTACAAAAGAGTCAAGGTTTCACAGATTAAGGTGTGTGCTACATGAGTACTTTAGCAACCGTTAAGAGAAGACAATGAATGCAGAAAAAAGTAGTTGGCATGAGACAAAGAGAATGCGCGTTGCGCATAAAGTAGTCAGCGAGAGCGCATGTTGCAGCGCGCATGCCCGTAGGGTAGCTGCTGTGAGCCCGACACAACTCGGTGTACCAAGCGCGTGCGCTGTTAGTCAGCAAACCCTAGAAGTAGTCGATCATGGTGTAGCCCCCCAAGGGTAACTCCCGTCGAGAGGCGTACCAAAAATAGTAGCTGATCCTATGAAGAACAAGTCGGAAAAGGTATAAGTGACTTAGCTTGATTTGTGGATGATTGTCGATGAAACCATGGCAGTCATCAGTGGAGCTGCAGCGGTCTGTTGATGAAGCCGGACTAGTCGGAGTAGATTCCGACTAGTTATTGACGGTGTGAGGCCCGCTCCCGACTAGTTTTCTAGTCGAGATGAGTAGTCGAAGTAGTCATTGGCGGGTCGCTGAGCGCCCTCGCGAAGTTGAAGTAGTAGTAGCATGATCCTTGCTGGTAGCTTCAGTGTAGTAGTCGGAGCAGTCATCTCCGATCATGAGCAGGCAATCCAAGTCCTCCTCCAATGCAGAGGGGGTCTAGAATTGCATGGCCTTCTAGTAAATAGTGGCTGTGTTGCGTAGCCCGAAAGGTGATCGGGTACGCAAATCCTCATACCAAATCAGATCCAATCTGAGGAGTCCTGGTGCAGCATGAGTTGAAGTCACATTGAAAATGGACTCGTCCTCGATCTCCCTAGCAAGATCAGGGAGCAGCGTCTCGACGAGATTGTTGATGAACCCATCAAGACTGCTGTGTTGGCTTGCCGTAGATGCCTCCAACTTCATGTCATTGACAAGGTGCCGACGAACGCTGCATGTGCCATCAGCAACGCAGACCCACGAGCCAAAGACGAAAATTGTGCCCTCATCAAGCACGGCGCTGGTGAAGTTGAAAAATTCCATCGAGTTCTCTAGTGGATGCTCGATGAATACCCCTACCTAGCACAGCAATTATCGATGTTTAACCTCCAAGCCCACCGAGGGATATCCCTGAGGTGGTAGATTGTAGGTGGGGTGTCGCCGAGATCAGGAACTCGAAGGTGCAAGGAACCTGAAACTTTAGACAGGTTCGCTCCACCAAGAGCGTAATAGCCTACATCCTTTGTGGTGGTTTGTATTGTCTTAGATGATGTAATATTTGGAGGGGGTCCATACCCACCCTTATATAGTCTGGGGCAACAGGGTTATATGGAAGTCCTAGCCAAATACGAGCTTAAGAGTCTTACCCGATTACTACTCAGGTAGTTTTCTTCTGTTCCAATTAGTTCTACTCCTGTACGAGTAGTTACAACTGGATTAGGGTGTTGAAGCGTCCCCCCATCAAGGAAGACTTAAAAGTGTTGATTTATCAGTCCCAGGAGGCTGATAACACTTTTATTACATCAGATGGTACATCACCGTACAACTCTACGCGGTAATGGGCATTGAAGCGCCACTATCGCGAGGATTACAACCAGAACCCACACTACTACACTAGCTACGAAAAGAGAATCATCAGAGTCTTGCGCCATGCGGAATCCAACGGTGGCCTCAACCACAGGCAAGACTGGGTGCAGGACGAAACCCTACTCGTTGTCTTCGGGGACGTAGTCTGGGTCTTCCATTGTAAAAGTAAGAATGGGGTGAGTACAAACGTACTCAGCAAGTCCAATCACACCCACGGAGGGGTATAACAGAAGTTAATGCACAGGACAATCCAAGAATATGGTTGTGGTTCATTTGCGGAAACTCTGTTGTATGCAGGGGTTTGTTTTAAAGGCATTTTTAAAACAGGTTTTCGTATACCAAGGAGCACACAGTGTTGATCCACACAAGATCCAAGTTTGAAAATGCTACCGGACTCCCCGTCCGCCGTAGCTCACGGCACAACTGCCGGACACTTTCCAAACGACTCACACCAGCCCAATCATTTCCAGAGAGAAACACTAGTTATGTGACCACACCATAACTTGCCCAATACCGTGGGCACGGCTATTCGAATAGATTTTCAACTCTGCAGAGGTGTGCAACTTTACCCACAGGTGGGGTACCACAGCACGAACACCTTAGTGCCGGTGCAGATCCCATCGAAGCCCTTACCCACCTTAGCTAGACCTGACTAGCCACCACGGGATTTATCAAGGGGTCATTCGACCTACCACCGAGGTTTAACCGGGGCATAAGTCACACAGAGCTTATCCCGTCTCCTTGATCACCCGTTGCTCCCAGCTCTCCTGATGGCTATCAGACTAACTAGTGGGGTTAGGCCAAGCCGTTGCCCATACAACGGTCAAGTGGTTTGCACGACAGGAAGCTAGGTGAGACGACACATCAACTCGGTCCTTAGGGGTGACAAGATGGATATCTCCCCTCCATGCTCAACCACACAGGTACGAGCACACCAACGGCAATTCACACAGAAATGCCATCCATCCCGTCCGACTCGTTTCTCAAATCCACATTTTACCCTTTCCCACACACACGCATTTTCTTTATAAAATCAGGTGGTCAAGGTATGGTTGTCACAACAAGGGTGGCTATCCTACCATGGTTACGGCACGCAAAACCATGCAATTTTATAAAACAGGCCATCGGGTTGTGTTTATAAAAACTAGGACAAAAACATGCATCAAAGGGCGGAATTGAACTTGCCATCGTCAAACTCTTGCGGGAGGTCCTGATCGTAGCGCTGCCCCTCGGGCTCGGAGTCGCGGAACTGGTTCTCGTTCGCTTGATCACAGTCGAGGCCTTCCTCGTTCACTCCGTGTCCTACGACGCAAACAAACAGACACACAATCAAGCACAAGAACTGAAAGCTTTTATCGTTGAGCTCGAATCGGAAATAATTTAGTTACGGAGTTAGGGGTGATATCTCCGGGTGGTTTCTTAATGGCATGGTTAAAACTATACTAAGAAGGGCGTGGCAAAGTTTCGGGTCGATCGGAGGTCATTTCGCACATAAAATGACGAGGTAAAGAGGGTTCGGGTGGTTAAACAGGGTTCTAGGGGTCTATTCGTAAGTATCTGGAAAGAGTAAGGGCCTATTTGTAAATCCTAGAAATACTCCGAGTATGCTAAAAGGTGTCAAGTGCATCTAGGTTTATGCATCGAGGGGTTTGGTTTGAAATAACGGGGAGAGCAGGGCTTTGTTTGCAAAAAGGGAGTGGATGGGGGGTTCCTTTGGGAAAATAGAAGAAAGGGGGGGGGGGTTTGGGCAAATGGCCCTTTCTTCTTCCTCCTGCCGCAAGAAACAGGGGAGGGGGAAAGGGGGCTTGGCGCCGGCCCAATCCCGGCGGCCGAGGCCCGGGGCGGCTCGAGCGCGTGGGGGAGAAGGGGGAGGGGGGCACGGGGAGTCCATCCCCGGCCTTACCTCGGGCCGAGGTGGAGCGAGGGGGCGCCCCCACGGTGGGCGGCGGGCGGCGGGGAAGCTGTGAGCGGCGGCGGCGTTACGGCTCGGGAGGGGTTGCAGGTGGCGGTGGAGGCCGTGGGGAGGTGGGCTGTGCGGTGGGGGGGGGATTTATAGGGAGAGGGCGGCGGGAAGGAGGCCCTCGGGGGGTGGCGGCCGGTGGGCTGCACGGGGCGCCATTAATGGTGCCCCGGCGGCTTGCGGTCATCGCCGTGCGGCGTGGGCGCCGAGGGCGGGGCGCTGTGCGGCCACAGTGGCCAGGAGGGGACGGCGCGCGCGGTCGGGCAGGGCGCCAGCGATGGGCGGCGCGGCACGCGTGCAGGCGGCGCGTGCGCGAGCGCGTCGCGGCCCGGCCGTGCACGTGCGCGTGAAGCGCGTGCGCGCGAGGGTCGGCGGCGCGCGCGCGTACGGCGGCGTGCGCGCGAGGGCGAGGTGGCGTGCGTGCAAGGGCGGGGTGGCGTGCGCGCAAGGGCAGGGGCGCCAGAGGCCGGAGCGGTGTGCGGGGTGGCGCTCGGGAGCAGAGGAGCAGGGAGGAAGAAACAGGAAGGAGAAAGGAAAAGGGAGGGAAGAAAAAGGAAAAAGGGAAAAGGAAAATGGGAAAAAGGAAAGAGGGAAAAGGGAGGAAAGGGAAAAAGGGGAAAGAAATAATGGAAAAATAAAGGGAGAAGTGACGCGCGCCGGCGGAATTCGCGGCGGCGACCGCGCGGCGAATTTCACGGCGGTGACCGCGGCTGGTCGGTCACGCGCGCGCGGCGTCCGTGCGCTGCACGAGGGGGAAAAGATGGCGTGACTGTGATCGGATTCGGGTGCCGGGAAATTTAGGGTTTCGGTGGAACGGTTCTCGAAAACGAAAATCTTAGCGCGTGATTTCTGGGTAAAATTTTCAGGATGTTACAAACCTACCCCACTTAAAATGAATCTCGTCCCCGAGATTCGGCTAGTTCCTAAACAAATGGGGAAACTCCTTCTTCAGAGCATCTTCGCGTTCCCATGTCGCTTCTTCTACTCCATGTCTACTCCACTGAACCCTGCATATCCGTACTTCGGAGTTTCTTGTCCTCCTAGTGACGGTGTCCAGAATTTTGACCGGTATTTCCTGGTATCGCAGATCCGGCTGTAGATCTATTGTTTCCACAGGCACATGTTCTCCCTCGGGTACTCTTAAACATCTCCTTAATTGCGAGACATGAAATACTGGGTGTATATCTGACATTTCTTCCGGTAACTCCAGTTGGTATGCCACTGCTCCGACCTTCTTCAGAACTCGGTACGGTCCAATGTATCGAGGGGCCAATTTTCCTTGCACTTGAAACCTTCGCGTTCCTCGAATGGGTGAGACCTTGAGATAAACAAAATCTCCCGGATTGAAACTTATTTCCCGCCTCTTCTTGTCTGCGTAGCTCTTTTGTCGGGACTGAGCCGCTTTTAATTTCTCGCGGATTTCCGCTACCTTTTCCTCTGCTTCTTTTATAAGTGCGGGTCCTACTAGGGCACGTTCCCCAACTTCCGACCACATCAATGGAGTTTTGCACTTTCTTCCATAGAGGGCTTCGAATGGCGACATGCCCAAGCTGGCTTGGTAACTATTGTTGTACGAGAATTCCGCATAGGGCAGACTCTGCTCCCAGTCCTTTCCGTAAGTCAGGACACATGCTCTCAGCATATCTTCCATAATCTGATTCACCCTTTCGGTTTGACCATCCGTCTGCGGGTGATATGCGGAGCTGAAATCTAACTTGGTGCCCATGGCTTTATGCAGGCTTTTCCAAAATCTGGAGGTGAATTGGGTCCCTCTGTCTGAGACAATTCTGCTAGGCACTCCATGTAACTTTACTATGTTTTCCACATAAAGCTTTGCCAGCTTCTCTCCACCGTAGTTAGTTCGTACGGGGATGAAATGTGCCGATTTAGTGAGTCGATCCACTATTACCCATATCGAATCGTGTCCCTTCTGTGTTTTAGGTAGACCTACTACAAAGTCCATTCCTATCTCATCCCATTTCCACACCGGAATGGGCAAGGGTTGTAATAATCCTGCCGGCTTTTGGTGTTCAGCCTTGATCCTTTGGCAAGTATCACAATGAGCCACGAATCTTGCGATATCCGCCTTCATTCCATTCCACCAATATTTTTGCCTTATGTCCAAATACATTTTGGTGGATCCTGGGTGGATGGAGTAGGCCGAGTTATGGGCTTCGTCCATGATCATCTGCCGGAAGTCTCCATTCTGGGGCACACAAATCCTATCCTCGTACCATAATGTCCCCTTATCGTCTACTCTGAAACCCGGCGCTTTGTTTTCTCCAGTCTGTTTGCAGATCTTCATTAACTCCTGATCCGAGCTTTGAGCCTCTCTAATTCTATCCTCTAGTGTTGGTTGGACGCTTAGCACATGGCTGGAACCTCGAGGAACAATGTGCACATTTAATCGTGCCATTTCCTCGCGTAGATTGTCATCCTTGGGTCCATAGGATTTCCGGCTTAAGGCGTCGGCTACCACATTTGCCTTTCCGGGGTGGTAATGGATTTCTAAATTGTAGTCCTTAACCAACTCCAGCCATCTCCTCTGCCTTAGGTTCAAATCCGGTTGGGTGAAGATATATTTCAAACTCTTATGGTCGGTGTAAATTTCACACTTATTTCCAATCAAATAATGTCTCCAAATCTTAAGGGCATGCACTACGGCTGCAAGCTCCAAATCGTGGGTCGGGTAGTTCCACTCATGGGTCTTGAGTTGGCGGGAAGCATATGCGACGACTCTCCCATCTTGCATCAGTACACACCCTAATCCTTGTCGGGATGCGTCACAATAAATGACAAAGTCCCGATGAATATCTGGTAGGGTCAGCACTGGGGCGGTTGTCAACCTTTGCTTCAATTCTTGAAAGCTTCTTTCACAATTTTCCGTCCAGGCGAACTTCTTCTCCTTCTTAAGAAGTTCCGTCATGGGTCGGGCTATCTTGGAGAATCCCTCGATAAATCTCCGATAGTACCCAGCTAATCCAAGAAAACTTCTGATTTCACTAACATTAGTCGGTCGCTGCCAGTTGGAAACTGCTTCGACCTTCTCTGGAT
The DNA here is from genome assembly GCF_002211085.1 of Panicum hallii. Classification (NCBI taxonomy): domain Eukaryota; kingdom Viridiplantae; phylum Streptophyta; class Magnoliopsida; order Poales; family Poaceae; genus Panicum; species Panicum hallii. The sequence continues at coordinate 26,211,156 of NC_038046.1, read as the reverse complement.
CCACTGCTACGCCTTCCGCGGTCAGAATGTGACCAAGGAAAGCTACTCTCCCCAGCCAGAATTCGCACTTGCTGAACTTAGCATAGAGCCTATGTGTCCTCAGCTTCTCCAATACTACCCGCAGATGTTGCTCATGTTCCTGAACACTCTTGGAGTAGATAAGTATGTCGTCGATAAAGACTACGACAAACTTATCTAGCTCGTCCATGAATACCTTGTTCATGAGGTTTATAAAATAGGCAGGGGCATTGGTTAGTCCGAAGGACATTACGGTGAACTCGAACTGCCCGTAGCGGGTGACAAAGGCTGTCTTAGGGATGTCACTTTCTCTAATTTTGAGCTGAAAATATCCTGACCTTAGATCGATCTTGGAAAAGTACTTGGCTCCTTTTAGCTGATCGAAAAGGTCATCAATTCTGGGGAGGGGGTACTTATTCTTAATGGTAACCTCATTCAGTGCTCGGTAGTCTACACACAACCTCATACTCCCATCTTTCTTCTTGACAAATAGCACTGGGGCTCCCCATGGCGACGAGCTTGGTCTGATGAAGCCAATTCGCTGCAGTTCTTCTAGTTGTTTCTTTAATTCTGTTAGCTCAGAAGCCGCCATCCTATAGGGTCTCTTGGCTATCGGAGAGGTTCCGGGAATAAGGTCTATGACGAATTCTATATCCCTGTCTGGCGGCATACCGGGAAGCTCTTCGGGGAATACATCTGGGTATTCGTTTACTACCGGGACTCCTTCTAAGGGCTTGGCTTCCATGCTAAATACCATTGGGTCAAACTTGCTATCCCGGGTGCGGCAGATCACTTGTACTCCTTCGTGGTTTGTTAGGTGTACCACCTTGTCGGTACAGCCTATGAGACCATTGTGTCGGCTTAACCAGTCCATCCCAAGGATCACGTCTATTCCCCCAGGCTTAAGTACTACCAAATCTGCTAGAAAGTCTACCCCACTTAAATTGATCCTTATCCGTGGACAACCTAACTGACAATTAATGTCGCCTCCAGGCGTCCGGGTTAATAGGGGTGTTTTTAGTAGTACTGTAGGTATTTTGTGTTTCTCCACATAGCTCGAGGATATAAACGAGTGCGATGCTCCAGAATCAAATAATACTGTCGCCAGAGCTGAGTTGACTAAGTACTCACCGAGCATTACGCCCTGAGCTTCTTGAGCCTCCTGCGCGTCGATGTGGTTGACGCGGGCTCGTCCAAATGATTGCTGCTTCACCTGCTGGCTGCCGTCGTTGTTGCGGACGGGCACTCGGTTGGCACCGGTCAGGGCCGGTCTGGGCCCATTCACTGTGTTGGAGAAGGCTGACGTGGCCGGCTTATTCTTGGCGTAAGGGCAGTTGGCGATGAAGTGCCCTGTCTCACGGCAGTTGAAACAAGCCCTAACATTGTTGTTGTCGGAGGCGGCCAGGCTTGTGTTGTTCTGCGGGGCCCTCATGGTATTCTGACTCTTAGGCTGTGCTTCGGAGGCTCGTGTTCCTGTCACTTGGGACTGAGTCCTATACTGCATTGGGGCCTGGGATCTTGGTGTAGTGTAGTTGGAGTTCCTCGGCTTTTGGAAGCGGTCCTGTTGGCGGGCTTTACTTTCCAGGAATTTGCGTTTATTATCCTTTCTCTCTTCAGCCTTGGCCCTTTCTGTGAGGATGGCCTTGTTCATCAGGGTGTTGAAGTCCGGGTAGATCTGGGGAGTAAGCAAGGTCCGTAGCTCCGGGCTTAACCCTTTCTTGAACATGTCTTGCTTTTTATCATCGTCGTTCACCTCTTCCGGCGCGTACCGGGCCAATTCTATGAACCGGTGGGTGTATTCTTCCACCGACATGCTTCCTTGTTGTAGTGCGCGGAATTCATCCGCCTTGCGCTTCATAGTGGCCGAAGGGATGTGGTAGCGGCGGAACTCCCTTACGAATTCTCCCCAAGTGATGGTAGAGGCATCTTCGGCTGCGGCACAATAGTTTTCCCACCAGGATAATGCTGTTCCGGTGAGCTGGTGGGCTGCCAGAAGGACTTTATCCCGGTCCTGGCATTCGAATGGTTCGAGCTTCCTCTGAATCACTCGTAACCAGTCGTCAGCATCCAACGGGTTGCAGGACCCGGCAAAAGTGGGTGGCTTGGTCCTTAGGAAGGCCGTCAGCTTGTCGTTCATATTCTGCCCTCGTGGCTGCCGGTTAATGAGGGCATTGGCCAGAGTCTCCAGTATGAGGGTCTGGTTGTGAATTATCTGTGCCAGGTCTCCGAGAGGTGGGGGTGGCGGTAGTTGCTCTCCTCCTTGATTTTCCCCTCGGTTCTGGCTTACTTCTTGCTCTGCCTGAGGAGGATTCTGTCCAGCAGGCTGTGCTCCGGCACCAGCGGCTGCGGGGTTCCGGCTACGGGAGGCCCTCGTGACGCTCCGGGGAACCATCTGTTGATTGGGTAGAGTGGGGTTACGATTAGGTGATGTTTAAGTTGTTTAATTCGTATATATATATATAAGGCAGAATCTACCTTCTGCCGGTATTCATATAAACAATCAGCACACAATAAACCAACACACACATCACAAACAACAAGCACAAACCATTTTATTACTGCAAGGGGGGTACAACTTGGGGGTACGACTAGGTCTCGTGCTTCTCGGCCAGGGTCTTGTCTAAGGGCTCATCTTAAGCTGGGGGGTGCATCACTGGGACGGCGTCGGTTATTCTATTCGCGAGGCGTGCCTTCTTCCGGGGTGGGAAGTGCGAGTGATCCTTGCTCGCCGTCCTCTGGGTATCCATCTGGCAAGGGTTGCGCTGCAGCATCCCTTTCGACGGCGGCAGCAGAACTTTCAGGGTTCTCGGGTGGGGCTCATGTGCTTCCAAAAAGGGGTCCCCATCCTATGATGGGCGTCCCGAGTAAAACATGGTCCTCCCCAATTGCCGGGACTGGTGTCCCACTTCGGGTCCAATCTTGCATGCGCCAGTCTCGGGCTTGCCTGAGGCTTTCTTGGGCGACTGCTTTGCTACTGACCGCGGCTGCGGCTCTCGCCTCGGCGTGGGTGGCTCGGATCTGCTGTATCCTCACTGCGAGCTCCGCTTGCTCGGCTCGATGGGTCTGCTCCCTCAGAAGGTTGGCTTGCTCATCAAAGAGTTGGTCCAGGGCGGCTAGGTAAGTAGCCACTTGGTACAGGGGGCCTTCTTCGTGGCGACATCGCTCCAGGTTTCTCATGCGTGCCTCCCAGACTGGGGTTCTGATGGCCGGCGGGAAGAACTTCGCTGGCGTGGGGGCGAGGTGTTCTTCAAAAATCCGGCACAAATAACGGAGTGCTTTTCTGATGGCCAAGGGGTAGGTGTCTTGGTGTCTGAACCCTGTGGCGGTCGCCCGCTAGGGCTGAATGTCGGGGTAGCGGTTGCTCCTGGCGATGACCAGGATCACCCTGCAGCGGAGGGTACCATGGTGCTCGTACTCTCGGCTGTAGTACCTTGGGCGCTCCGTAACGCCAAGGTCTTCCAGGGTGTTGATCAAGAGGCTGGGGAATCCAGGTGCAGCTTGGCAATCGCCCTGGGTCCATCCTTCCTCAGCCATCTGAAACATGAACAGGGTAAACAAATTTTGTACAGGTACAACGAGGGAGTAGATATCATTTATTATTGCAACATGGTGGGGTACAGTTTCCAGGGGCACGGGGTTATTAGGGTCGGGTTCTAACTTGGAGTGCTAACCCTATTACGGGGATTCTTCCTCGGTCCTGATAGAGCGCTTCTTTATTGGAAGGAACCGATCCATCTCATTTTCGGTGTGAGTACCCTTATCCCAATGGGTTTCCATGGGTTCTTCTTCTTCCTCCTCTATCCATCCACCTATTCCATTGCGATCCTCGTATTCTTGTATCTGGACTTGGAGGGCGGCTAAGGAATACTCGGCGTTTGCAGCTCTTGTCCGTTGTTCCTCCAGCTCCTGGGTTAACTTTTCAATCCCATGGATTAGCTGCTTCAGTTGTGCCGCCTGCTCGCGGTAGAGTGCATCCAAGCCAGTGAGGTAGATGGACAGGTGGGAAACCGTGTCTTCTAGGTCTTCTTCTTCTCGTCCAAGTCCCCTCATTCGGGCAATCCAAGTGCGCCCTCTTCCCTCAGCGGGTGGGAAAAATCCCATAGGGGTCCGCTGAAGGTGGTGCCTGTAGAGCACACGCAGTCGTCGCAGGGCTTTACGAGCGGCCTTTCGATAGGTGTCGGGGAAGCGGAAACCAGTGGTGGAGATGAACCAAGGGTCCACATCAGGGTAGCGGGTGCTTTTCTCCACAAAAACCATCATGTCGTACCGAAGGGTGCCTCCGGCGATGTACTCACGGTAGGCATACTCCGGTGGTTCCATAACCCCAACGCGTTCCAGGCTGAGCAATAGTAACTTGGGGAGGCCGGGCTCTGCGTGGCAGATTTCGCTAACCCATCCATTGCCAGCCATCTGGAACAAGGCAAAGACCAGTGGTGAGTGTTTGTGCAGAAAATTTCTAAATCGGGACAAGTTATGGGGCCTGAAAAGGGGTCTCGCTCCTAGGGTCTCGTCCTACGGCCAGCCTACGGCTCTGATACCACCTGAAGCGTCCCCCATCAGGAAAGACTTAAAAGTGTTGATTTATCAGTCCCAGGAGGCTGATAACACTTTTATTACATCAGATGGTACATCACCGTACAACTCTACGCGGTAATGGGCAGTGAAGCGCCACTATCGCGAGGATTACAACCAGAACCCACACTACTACACTAGCTACAAAAAGAGAATCATCAGAGTCTTGCGCCATGCGGAATCCAACGGTGGCCTCAACCACAGGCAAGACTGGGTGCAGGACGAAACCCTACTCGTTGTCTTCGGGGACGTAGTCTGGGTCTTCCATTGTAAAAGTAAGAATGGGGTGAGTACAAACGTACTCAGCAAGTCCAATCACACCTACGGAGGGGTATAACAGAAGTTAATGCACAGGACAATCCAAGGATATGGTTGTGGTTCATTTGCGGAAACTCTGTTGTATGCAGGGGTTTGTTTTAAAGGCATTTTTAAAACAGGTTTTCGTATACCAAGGAGCACACAGTGTTGATCCACACAGGATCCAAGTTTGAAAATGCTACCGGACTCCCCGTCCGCCGTAGCTCACGGCACAACTGCCGGACACTTTCCAAACGACTCACACCAGCCCAATCATTTCCAGAGAGAAACACTAGTTATGTGACCACACCATAACTTGCCCAATACCGTGGGCACGGCTATTCAAATAGATTTTCAACTCTGCAGAGGTGTGCAACTTTACCCACAGGTGGGGTACCACAGCACGAACACCTTAGTGCCGGTGCAGATCCCATCGAAGCCCTTACCCACCTTAGCTAGACCTGACTAGCCACCACGGGATTTATCAAGGGGTCATTCGACCTACCACCGAGGTTTAACCGGGGCATAAGTCACACAGAGCTTATCCCATCTCCTTGATCACCCGTTGCTCCCAGCTCTCCTGATGGCTATCAGACTAACTAGTGGGGTTAGGCCAAGCCGTTGCCCATACAACGGTCAAGTGGTTTGCACGACAGGAAGCTAGGTGAGACGACACATCAACTCGGTCCTTAGGGGTGACAAGATGGATATCTCCCCTCCATGCTCAACCACACAGGTACGAGCACACCAACGGCAATTCACACAGAAATGCCATCCATCCCGTCCGACTCGTTTCTCAAATCCACATTTTACCCTTTCCCACACACACGCATTTTCTTTATAAAATCAGGTGGTCAAGGTATGGTTGTCACAACAAGGGTGGCTATCCTACCATGGTTACGGCACGCAAAACCATGCAATTTTATAAAACAGGCCATCAGGTTGTGTTTATAAAAACTAGGACAAAAACATGCATCAAAGGGCGGAATTGAACTTGCCATCGTCAAACTCTTGCGGGAGGTCCTGATCGTAGCACTGCCCCTCGGGCTCGGAGTCGCGGAACTGGTTCTCGTTCGCTTGATCACAGTCGAGGCCTTCCTCGTTCACTCCGTGTCCTACGACGCAAACAAACAGACACACAATCAAGCACAAGAACTTAAAGCTTTTATCGTTGAGCTCGAATCGGAAATAATTTAGTTACGGAGTTAGGGGTGATATCTCCGGGTGGTTTCTTAATGGCATGGTTAAAACTATACTAAGAAGGGCGTGGCAAAGTTTCGGGTCGATCGGAGGTCATTTCGCACATAAAATGACGAGGTAAAGAGGGTTCGGGTGGTTAAACAGGGTTCTAGGGGTCTATTTGTAAGTATCTGGAAAGAGTAAGGGCCTATTTGTAAATCCTAGAAATACCCCGAGTATGCTAAAAGGTGTCAAGTGCATCTAGGTTTATGCATCGAGGGGTTTGGTTTGAAATAACGGGGAGAGCAGGGCTTTGTTTGCAAAAAGGGAGTGGATGGGGGGTTCCTTTGGGAAAATAGAAGAAAGGGGGGGGGGGGTTTTGGGCAAATGGCCCTTTCTTCTTCCTCCTGCCGCAGGAAACAGGGGAGGGGGAAAGGGGGCTCGGCGCCGGCCCAATCCCGGCGGCCGAGGCCCGGGGCGGCTCGAGCGTGTGGGGGAGAAGGGGGAGGGGGGCACGGGGAGTCCATCCCCGGCCTTACCTCGGGCCGAGGTGGAGCGAGGGGGCGCCCCCACGGTGGGCGGCGGGCGGCGGGGAAGCTGTGAGCGGCGGCGGCATTACGGGCTCGGGGAGGGGTTGTAGGTGGCGGTGGAGGCCGTGGGGAGGTGGGCTGTGCGGTGGGGGGGGATTTATAGGGAGAGGGCGGCGGGAAGGAGGCCCTCGGGGGGGTGGCGGCCGGCGGGCTGCACGGGGCGCCATTAATGGTGCCTCGGCGGCTTGCGGTCGTCGCCGTGCGGCGTGGGCGCCGAGGGCGGGGCGCTGTGCGGCCACAGTGGCCAGGAGGGGACGGCGCGCGCGGTCGGGCAGGGCGCCAGCGACGGGCGGCGCGTGCGCGAGCGCGTCGCGGCTCGGCCATGCGCGTGCGCGTGAAGCGCGTGCGCGCGAGGGTCGGCGGCGCGCGCGCGTACGGCGGCGTGCGCGCGAGGGCGGGGTGGCGTGCGCGCAAGGGCAGGGGCGCCAGAGGCCGGAGCGGTGTGCGGGGTGGCGCTCGGGAGCAGAGGAGCAGGGAGGAAGAAACAGGAAGGAGAAAGGAAAAAGGGAGGGAAGAAAAAGGAAAAAGGGAAAAGGAAAATGGGAAAAAGGAAAAAGGGAAAAGGGAGGAAAGGGAAAAAGGGGAAAGAAATAATGGAAAAAAAGGGAGAAGTGACGCGCGCCGGCGGAATTCGCGGCGGCGACCGCGCGGCGAATTTCACGGCGGTGACTGCGGCTGGTCGGTCACGCGCGCGCGGCGTCCGCGCGCTGCACGAGGGGGAAAAGATGGCGTGACTGCGATCGGATTCGGGTGCCGGGAAATTTAGGGTTTCGGTGGAACGGTTCTCGAAAACGAAAATCTTAGCGCGTGATTTCTGGGTAAAATTTTCAGGATGTTACAGGTGTGGACCATATCCTATCCCTTATCGGGTGTGGACCATATCCTATCCCTTATCCTATAATATGTATGCCATGTGCACAGTCCCGTGGCCTCGGGTTTGACACCGATGCCTTCTTCTTGAGCGCCGGTTCAATCGGTCCTGAAGGCACTTTTACCCAAAACCTTTTGGAGCTTCTATGCATAGCACCAGACCAACTGAGAATTGCACAAACATCTACTGTCCATAGCATCGGTTAAACTGGTACTACTGACTTCTTCTTCATTTGAAGCGCTTAGTTGATATTTGATGACATCGGTTCAAGCGGTCGCTTGTTTTCAGCTGAGACTTGTCCAAATCGTTGTGTTGTGTGTGTGTCTTGATTCTAACCGCCCCCCCCCTCATATTTATATATGTGTCCAAGGGAGCTGCGGCCGAAAAAACAGCTGGGGCCTCCTTGAACCAACGTTGGGAGCCAATGAGGAGATGCCACGTTGAAGGTTTAAGTCGGTGGAGCTGGCCTTGGTTTAGCCAAACCACCTGGTTCGGCCGAACCAGGTTGAGCTCCAACCAACCTCTGCTTTGGAAGGGAGTTGCGGCCGGAAAAACAGTTGGGGCCTCCTTGAACCGACATTGGGAGCCAATGAGGAGATGCCACATTGAAGGTTTAAGTCGGTGGAGCTGGCTTGGTTCAGCCAAACCACCTGATTCGGCCAAACCAGATTGAGCTCCAACCAACCTCAGCTTTGGGCAGGAGGCTAGCAGGTGGGCCCTCTGGTCCATGGCAGGTGAGTTGATGCTGTCATAAGTCGGTTTCCTGCTCTGGTGGGCCCTTGGATCCATGTGGGGCTGCTCGGTGCATTTTGATTGGTCGGCGCTGTTGACGCTCATTATAGATCAATTTTGACCATTAATTTGATCAGAAAATTGGAAGAACTACCATTTCTTGTACGCATAAATATCTTGAATAATGTCATTTCATATGTCCCTTGAAAAATAGTGCTATGCAGCGATTTGTGCAGAAATGGAGGGAAAACACACCCTTAAATCTATGGCAAAAGCTATACGACCAATCTGAACGCACCATTCAGCCTCGCATGGATCAAAGGCCCACTAGGACATGCAACAGCCTAAGGACAACACCAACCTGTGCACCATTGTCTTGAGGGCACATCTGTCAGCCACCCAGCCAAAGATCAGGACGGTTGGATCCAGGTTTGTGTCGTCTGAACCAGGTGGTTCGGCCGAACCAGGACCAGCTCCACTGACTTAGTTCTTCAATATGGTGCCTCCCCATTGGTCCCGAACGTTGGTTATCTAAGGCTTTAGCTGTTTGCATGGCCAAAACACCCTTGGACACACCTATAAATATGAGGGGAGGGGGGTAGGATTAAGACACACCTCAAGTTGCTCTCTCTTAAGTTCCTCTCTTTCTTAGTCCATAGGTTAGTAGAGTTTAGGCTGAAGTAGCTCTCTTTAGGTTCCCGAGGTTGCCTAGGAGTGTTCGGTATGGGTTTATCTCTTCCTCTCCTTTGTAATTCTCGGATATCTTTAATAGGGTTATCTTCTGGATTTACATACTTGCATAGTTTATATATTGCGGTGTCAAACATGTATGCTATGATTAATTTGTATTCAAAACTTATGCCTTGCATGATTAGAAGAGTAAATCTAGTGCCACAGTAATGGTTTCGGTATTCGTATGTTTGCTCTAGTGTGATGTCTGTCCATCCGGAGGGTGGGGGCTCCACACGGGATGCTAGAGTATCGCTCATTAGCATAGATGTGGTGTCTGGGCTAGTCAGTGTTGCCGGATGCGGTCCTATCCCATTGTTCGATGAGGTAGGTGGCAGGTGGTGACAGCCCTGTCCATCCAGCATAACCCTCCCCGTTTGGGTAGTGGTTGTAGGAGGTCCATAAAGTAGCCGAGTTGTCTGGTGGCTCCTTTGCCAATCATGTGCGGTTCTTCCGGTAATGCCTGGAGCCTAGAGCTAAGAATAATCATGTGTATGTGTAATGAGTGTATAGTATAAGCTATATATCTAGATAGAAGTACATAAATTCCGAGTAGCTTTCTTCTTCCTTTCTCCCTACCTATGCCTTTGCCTGAGTTTGAGCTTGAGTAACTTGTGTGTCATACTACCTCATTATCAATATATATCTTGCCCCTGTTTATACAATCGAATACTCAACCAAGATTTGATCATGAACTTTTTTATTCTATAACCGCTGCCATTCCTGCAGAAATATAAATACGACACCCAAGATTACTCACGGGTAAAATGCTACAATGGTATTCCGTACGCTTGAGGATTTATCTATGATGTAAGAAATATCACACGGCGTTTTAGGCACCATTGCTAGGGATTAATGATCCTAGTGATGATGCTAACAAATGCCAACAAGCATTTTTGGCACTCTTGCCGGGGAAGGCACTAGTTAAAAGAATAAACTAAGTTCTTGATTAATATTTTAGTTGGTATTCATTGTTTAAACAGGCTAACTTGGCTTTGTTTTCTCTCTTTGATATGAAAATAGGGTAGTGTATGACTGGTTTTGATCTGCCGCATAATTTCATTCAGGATCCGAAGTCTCTTTTGAGAAGACTTCGACCCTGTGTCGTACATCCTCAGATTTCACTCTCGACAGCCGAATCAGTCAATATTGCCCCATCAACTTCAAGGACCATGGCCCAGAAGACACTTCGGGATTTCTCTGCTCCCTCAGCTGACAATGTCCCGGTCAGGCCATCCGTTACTACAGGAGTTGAAATATTCGAGATCAAAACGGGTCTCATTACAATGATGCAGGCCAGCCCATTCTGTGGCAAGGCCAACGAGGATGCCAGCGCACATCTCCAAGAATTCCTGGAGCTCTGCAGCACTTTTGTCATTAAGGGAGTCACTCACGATGCAATCCGACTCCAACTGATTCCATTTTCTATTCCAGGGAAGGCCAAGCCAACATAAGTGTAGTGGACACTAGGGATAATTGCACGAAGGCATTTCTCACTAAGTTCTTCACGATGGGCAAAACCAATGCTCTTCGAGGAAGAATCTTCAGTTTCCAGCAGGTGTCAAATGAGTCTATATCTAAAGCATGCGAGAGGCTTCAGGAGTACATCCTAGCGTGTCCTCACCATGGGATGGACGATTGGCTCATCCTTTACAACTTCTACAGCGGGCTGACTCCAATTGCCCACGACCACATCGATGCTACCACAGGTGGTGCTTTCTTCTCGCTAACCATTGACAAGGCTAAGACTTTGATCGAGAAGATGGTGCGCAACCAAGGTTGTAACAAAGAACGTCCCCAACCATGCCAGAAAGGCATGCACACCATCAAGGAGATGGACATGCTCGCTGCCAAGCTCAGCCTCCTCCTCAAGAAGATCGAGGAACGACCCGAGGACAAGGCTCCGA